>NC_134357.1:32837998-32840498 GCF_048569485.1 Anomaloglossus baeobatrachus | reverse complement strand
TTTACCTGCGGAATTCACTGATGGAATGCTGCAGAAAATGTTTTATAACATTTCTCCAGCAAAATCTATGCGGATTTAAAAATGCTGTGCGCACTGCGTTTTTTTAATACCTGCGGATTTTGCCACGGAATTTCCACTGCGGAATCAATGAGCATGTCACTTCTTTTCCGCAGGTACCTGTGGTTTTTGCCATAGATAATGGTAAAAAATCCGCAAAGACCAACCTGTGGAAAAACCGCGGCAAATCAGCATGCAGATTTTGGTGCGGTTTTTTACTGCAGCTGCGGAAATCTTTCAGAGGGTCTGCAATTTTCTTAAGAGAAAATTCCATTTTCTAGTGCACACATAGCCAAACACCTTTTTATAAGGCAATTGTAGCCCTGTATGAGAAAAATGGACCAATATAACAGTATTGGCAATAATTCATCTCAGAAAGTGGCTATTTACTACTCTCTTCCGATTCTTGACTCTCCTCTTGCACGAGAATCGGCTCTCAAAATACCGTTTTGCCAAAAATCTGAAAAGGCCCAAAATGCGCTTGTAGAGGTGCAGCCATTGTAGTGTTCTTCACTGATGGTCCCCGACTCACAGGGGTTTAACGTCTTCTAAGAAATCGTTATCGCGAACACGTTTTTATATCTTAAATTATTTTATTTTTTTTTTATTTTGTACTTTATCTTAAGCTAAAATAGCGCGTTTACACCAAAATAATGTGTAACAGAATCCGACTCCTAATAAATGGACATCCCAGTACTTTATAGGTCGGTTGAGGACAAGACCGGGGGTGCAGAGTCATGCAAAATTTGGGCAACTTTCTGTGCCTTTCAGTCACGTGACTATTTTAGAGCGGAGACCGGGCGCGTGCACTTTTATGTGCCGCAATAGGGCACAAGTGAGAACGCCGCTTATGGCTCCGTTCACATTTTGGTCAATGCGTCTGATGAATACTCACTATACGTACTCCTATTATAACATTCCCATAGTTTCTATGGGATAAACTATTGCCCAAAATGCCTTCCAATATAAAGGGGGACATGTAGTGGCCCATTAAATCAGAATGTGACCATTTGATTTTGGCTTTTGCATCACCTAGATCAGTATGGGATCTACTAAATGCCCCCACATTTTTTTTATAACTTGCTCCGTTATAAGGACAGACGTCGGCGTACATTAGACTGATGCGCCCGTCTGGCCGTATCCACGTCTGTGGCTCTGCACCGGACCCGCTGAACAATGCTCGGTGCTGAATAGGTCGCTGTTTGTGGTCAGCGGTGATTAAATCACTCTCCATAAATACCAGAGAAGCTTTGTCCACTCCATGTAAATATCAGCCATGTTTGCCTTCCTATACAAGGCAGAACCTCTTTCTTTTAAGGTTTACTCTTCCCAAGGGATCTCGCACCCCCCCGTCCCCCGTCGCTGGACAATAACACAAAGGTATGGGAATCTTACTTTGCAGTGTTCCCATCTTACCTTGCTACAGTCCTGGGTTTTTAGTTTATATATACTTGGATAGCCACCTTCATATATAGACTTTATAGAGATAGCACTTCCGCATCAAGAGTCATAATTTAATGGCTTTGTCTCATGTTCCGTCTTTAGGCGTGCGCAGCCTCCTGCTGGCCAGGTGGCGGCGGCGTGCTCCGGATGATTGACAGTCGGTACCAGTGCCATGGTTGCGATGCTGGCTGAGATGTATGGCTCTGAGGAGTAATGGAGAACCGCAGGGGCTGCAAAGTCGGCAGTGCAATCCTATCTGCTTAAAAGGAATCTGTCACCAGCTTTTTTCCATCTAATATGAGAGCAGCATAATGTAGGAGCAGAGATCCTGATTCCAGCGATTTGTCACTTACTGGGCTGCTTTGTGTAGTTTTGATAAAATCACTATTTAATGAGCAGGAGATTATCATTAGAGGACTACTTGGCATGCTGCAGGTAGTCCAGCATATTCCTGAGCTCTGTATAACTGCTACATCTGCAGCAGAGAAAACATTGATTTTAGCAAAATGACAGCAAACAGCTCAGTAAGTTACACATCACTGGAATCAGGGTCTCTGTCTCTACATTATATCTCTCTCAGATGGCAAAGCAAAAATCTGGCGACAGTCCCTTTTTTAAAGGGAACCTGTCATCAGAAATTTCGCCCAAAACCTAAAAGATTCCCCCTCTGCAGCTCCTGGGCTGCATTCTAGGAAGGTCCCTGTTATTATTGTGCCCCATGTGAGACCAAAATAAAGCCTTTATAAAGTTCTACCTTTTTGTATGCAGCTTCTGTAAATCCGTCACGGGGGCGGGCTCTCTGCCGTCCGTTATTCTGCCTCCTGGTCCTGTATGCCGCCCCCATCGCTCCTTTCCATATCTGATGCACCGCCCACTGCTCCAGCCATCCCCGCGCATGCCCAGTGCCAGTCTCACAGGACTGAGCAGTGTGACTGCTGGTGACGTGTGCGCAGGCAAGTGATTATGGACGGGACTGTGACTGTTATCAGCAAGTACCCGG
>NC_134357.1:32542998-32832998 GCF_048569485.1 Anomaloglossus baeobatrachus | reverse complement strand
AGTACAGCAATGTGGTTCAGCCCATTACTGGGCTTCATGTTGAGATCAGTTTTTACGATTCCCTTAAAGTACAGCATTGGAGATTTGTGCAATTCCCATAAATTGACTAATTTTAAAAATGTAAAAAAAAAAGCCCCAAAACAAAAAATAAAAGTTGAAATCATTCCCACTTTCCCCAAATAATTGGTGCAAAATATATCAAAATCAACTGTGACAAAACTCTTCCGATTGCTAGACATATGTATATTATTTTCCTTGTAGACCCCGGCTCATGGCTGGTCACATAGCCGGCTGGAGAGTTGTGTGGTCCACAATCCGGAGTGTTCAGGTTACTGACACCAGGCAAATATTCGCTGACCCCGGTGACAGATGAACAATCTGCTTTGATTGATGGAGAGAAAGTAGTAAATGTTTGCTCGGTTGTTTTGTGGCGTTTGGACTGATTGCACTTTTATTAGTAGATATCTCTATTGTGTTCAGTTTCTTCTGACACCTGTTGCACCAAAATGTCCGGTTGAAAAGGTCCCGATCCAACATGCAATATTTCCATACACCTCTATGGACATTTTCTGCAAAAAGTAGCGGCATTTTTGACTTGTGGCTAAAGTTTTTTGAGTTTTGATCTGTTGGAATCCAGTTGCTGACGCCCCCATAATCACTAATAGGGCTGCTCTTCTCCGAGACAGAAGACTGCTCAATGAGAGTCCGTATTGGAAGAAAAGAAAGCTCTGCTCTGCGCTTCTGCCCCTCCATAATGATGAGAATCCCATTTTTCTTGGATGTGGAGAAGCTGGGGAAAAAAATTCTTCTCCATTCTGTCACTTCATGAATACCGGATGTTATCAGAGTGTGGTCTAAGGTTTATAGCTTCAAGAGGAACCTCAAGACCCACCTCTTCCAACAAGCCTACAACCTACAATAGCCCTCAGTCCAGTAGACCACTGCGCAACCAGCTCTGTCCTCACCTATTGTACCATCACCCATTCCCTGTAGACTGTGAGCCCTCGCGGGCAGGGTCCTCTCTCCTCCTCGCGGGCAGGGTCCTCTCCTCCTCGCGGGCAGGGTCCTCTCTCCTCCTCGCAGGCAGGGTCCTCTCTCCTCCTCGTGGGCAGGGTCCTCTCTCCTCCTGTACCAGTCTGTTTTGTACTGTTAATGATTGTTGTACGTATACCCTCTTTCACTTGTAAAGCGCCATGGAATAAATGGCGCTATAATAATTAATAATAATAATCAACGGCTTTTGACTTGCATGGTCGAGTGCCATCCGTTTTACGGAGGAAACTCCAGCACGTTGTGATTGTTTTCCTAGGGCAGACTCTGTCCCAGGAAGAAAAAAAAAAAACGGACTTGTGCCAAACCCACAGAATAACATTGGGGCGAATACAATCCTATGTTTTGTTGGATCACACTCTGACCCTAAATACGGTCATCTGCGTGAGACCTTTCCTTAAGAAATTCTCCAACATTTTCTACTGGAGCCCCAATATTCAGAATTTGGCAAAGCTTGGACTTGACGCTCTAATGTCACCTTTAGAGGGAGGGATATGTTGCATGGGCTGAAGCCGAAAATGCAACACACTGTGAAGGTGATCGGTATGGATCGGAGTGTGGAAATCCCCAAGGATCGCTAAGACAATGTAGGTTTTTGTTTTATGGTATTTATTGACATTTTTTTTTTTGTCTGATTTCTTCCAAATGGCTCACTCAGTTCATGAATTTCGCTCAAATTCAAAATTAGGCTTTATTTTTGTCTTTAAAGGGAACCTGTCACCAGATTTGGTGATTATAAGCTGCGGCCACCACCACTGGGCTCTTATATACAGCATTCTAACATGCTGTATATAAGAGACCAGGCCGCTGTGTAGAATGTAAAAATCCCTTTATAATACTTATCTAACGGTTGGTGCAGAGCAGACTGGTCGGATGGGTGTCTCCGTTCTCCAGTGCGTCCTCTTTCGGCCATCTTTGGATCTTTGGCCTCCTTCTTCTAAAGCCGGGGTGCATAACACATCCTACGTCCTCCACGCTAGCCGGCATTGAGGTCCTGCTCAGGTGCACTTTGATCTGTCCTGAGCAGGGCAGATCAAAGTATTGTAGTGTACCAAGTTCTCCAAGTTCGTTGGTTTCACACATCCGGATTTTCTCCGGTTTGCCGGATTCGGCGCACGCCAGTACAGTGTATAAAGTACAGTGTATACACTACAATGGCAGCGTGACAAGTGTCTGTCACATGCTGTCATGTGACCCGGAAGTTGAGGTGCTGCCATTGTACTGTATACACTGTACTGGCGTTCGCCGAATCTGGCAAACCGCCGAAAAGCCGGATGTGTCAAACTAGCCTAAGAACACTGCAGCCTAGTAGTGGTCACTGATTTGGCCGTGGGGCTCAAGTGGCAGAACATGAAACCTAGTGCACTGATCACTGGAACTGCATCGGTGCATAAGGTGATCGCTGGAACAACGGCAGTGCAGGAGGTGATTGAGGAAACAGCGCTGATGCAGATGATCGCTGGAACAGCGCCAATGCAGGAGGTGATCGCTGGAACAGCGCCAATGCAGGAGGTGATCGCTGGAACAGCGCCGGTGCAGGAGGTGATCGCTGGAACAGCGCCGGTGCAGGAGGTGATCGCTGGAACAGCGCCAATGCAGGAGGTGATCGCTGGAACAGCGCCGGAGCAGGAGGTGATCGCTGGAACAGCGCCGGTGCCGGTTTTTATTTTACAAGAACAAAAACTCCATTTAAAAAGGTTGTCCATGTAGTGGACCACTCCTAGAATGCTGGGTAAAAAGTCAGAATTTGTGGTTGTTCAACAAATATATACACTGCAATACAGCTCATCCTGCAAAAAAGCGATAATTGAAAGCTAACAATGGTATTACTTTTTGAATGTCAGAAAAAAAAAAGTCTCTGAGTCTTTAAAGACCAAAAAAATTCCATGTCCTGAATGGGTTAAATGGGGAATGTGCAATAAACTGGGGCAAAAGAACCTTGTCTTGTGCTTGTAATATTTTTTCACCAGAAAAGATTTCCTTTCTCCGTCCTAATGAGGCCACTGCAGTATTTGGCGAAGTGGCCGGAACACCACGGGAAGTGATCGCAAACTTTAATAAAGTCCTCAAACTTCCTCCCATGCAGATCGTTCTTCCTCCACCGCAATCATTTTCTCCTGAAGAGAAATTTGTCCTCTGATTATCCTCCGTCACATCAAACAGATTTTCAAGCCCTCCTGTAACACAGCCTGTTGTTATGTGCTCAGTGTCCATGAAGTGCCCATCGGACGTTTTTTTTCACCCTTGGTGCCTGCTGTTTTGCTAAGAAATGTTACCGGCGTTGGAATTTCACATTCGGCTTCCCATGAATTTGGCCTGATTGAACGCCTGATTTCTCTTATGCTTCAAACCTGCACGCTGCGATGCAAAATCTCCTTGTGTTTCATAATTCTCCACTCAAGAATTACTCCATTTTTTATTTAATCAACTTTTTTTTTTTTTATAAAAGGTTTACTTATATTTTTTTAAGTGTAAAAGAAAAAAACTTTTTACCGCAAAATAAATAAAAGAAGCAAATAAACCATGTTGTATGTCAGAATGAACAACTGCAAAACGGATTGGTCCTCAAAAGTTTTCTTCTTAATGGCCATCAGCTCAATCCCGAGTCATGACGACTTGTTGGATGAACGCTCTATTAGAAAATGGATCTTGTGCATAGATAGGTCCTCCAGGGTCTTCTCTGTCTAGATGGGTCCACCGGGGTCTTCACCTAGATAGGTCCTCCAGGGTCTTCTCTGTCTAGATGTGTCCACCAAGGTCTTCACCTAGATAGGTCCACCAGGGTCTTCTCCGCCTACATAGGTCCATCAGGGTCCTTTCCGCCTAGATATTTTCACCAGGGTCTTTTCCGCCTAGATGTTTTCACCAGGGTCTTTTCCGCCTAGATAGGTTTACCAGGGTCTTTTCCGCCTAGATAGGTTCACCAGGGTCTTTTCCACTTAGGTTCACCAGGATCTTTTCCACTTAGATAGGTTCACCAGGATCTTCTCCGCCTAGATAGGTCCACCAGGATCTTCTCCGCCTAGATATTTTCACCAGTGTCTACTCTGCCTAGATACATCCTCCATGGTCTTCTCCGCCTAGATAGGTCAACCAGGGTCTTCTCTGCCTAGATAGGTCCATCAGGGTCTTTTCCGCCTAGATATTTTCGCCTGGGTCTTTTCCACCTAGATAGGTCCACCAGGGTCTTCTCTGCCTACATACATCCTCCATGGTCTTCTCCACCTAGATAGGTTCCCCAGGGTCTTCTCTGCCTAGATATGTCCTCCAGGACCTTCTCTGCCTAGATATTTTCACCAGGGTCTTCTCTGCCTAGACAGGTTCATCATTGTGTGTCTTACTCTTGTCTAGACCGGTGGTCTACTGCCTGTTGTTAGATGAATTACACCTATCAGCAGAAACACAGGTAGCGGGGTAAGTCTTTATTCCTCTCTAGGAAGTTGGGGTTTCCTCCTATATAACCTGCTGGCCACTGCCTGTTATCAAGTGTAATCTATCAGCAGAGACACCGGTAGCATGGGAGGGTTTTTATTTTTCTAGAGGAAGTTGGGGTTCTCTATAGGAAGTAGAAACTATTTTTTGTTTCTAAATTTCTACTCTCCTGTCAGTCAATGTCACGCACAGACTAGGGAAGGTCCGGCTGAGACCAAATACATAACTAAACAGGAAACACCACGAGAAACAAGGGGGTACACCAGGGACACTTAAACAATGGTGGGCCCTATCGCTAATGAAAGGTAAAATGGACACCTCCATTTTTCCCAAAGGAAAGAAAACCACATTTAAATAGCAGAGTCTCACCAGGTAGGGCTCTTTCTCGGAGTCTTCATTGGGGGACACAGGACCATGGGTTATGCTGGTGTCACTAGGAGGCTGATACTAAGTAAACATAAAAAGTTAGCTCCTCCCCAGCAGTATACACCCCGAGCCGGAGGCGGGCTCAATTCAGTTTTAGCTTAGTGTCGTAGGAGGCTGATGTGGGCCGTCTCGGCCCCCCTCAGCCATTTGCTTTTTGCGCTTTTTTCCCTTTTTTCGGCGCCGCTCATCGCTCTCATACCTGTCTTCTCGTTTCTGCAGGTATTTTCTTCTTCACTCATCCTCCGCAGCCCTGTGGGTACCACTCCCCAGGGTCGCAGGGGCTTGAGATTTCGGGCCCTCTCCCCCGTCCATCCCCGTGGTACCACTCCCGGGGTTGCACGTGTGGGCAGGTTGTCGTAGGCACCCCTGATTCGCCCTGCGGTATCACCCCAAAGGGCGTACAGGGGCATACAGCAGGGATGGGACCTCAGCAGCACGTCTGAAATCCGATGGGGCCCGCATCGCTGCCTTCTCCTGCAGGGGGGCTCCTTACCCCCATCATGATGTCCACTTCCCTGCCTCAGCACGCTGCTCCCCCGGAGCCACCAGTCTTCCAGGACGGGGGCACTGTACACAGGCAGGGGCAGGGAGCCCTGCCTGCACCGCATCCATCTCTGGGCCGGCGCCGCCGAGGTCAGGTAGGACCGACCTTCTCCTACCTTCTCCTACCTTCTTCTCCAGGCGGCTACAAAATTGAGGCCCCGGTCTCTGCCTACACGCTCTGCGCCCCAGCCACGTCTCAGCAGTCGGCAGGCGCGCGCTGGCACAAAGGCAGAGCTCCCTCTCGGCGCTCCGGTCATCACTGCTGCGCCACCACTGCTTGCAGGTACAGCCGCCTGTCTCTGCCTCCCTGCGCGCTGGCAGCCCCAAAATTTAGGCCCCGGCTCCGGCCTTGTCTCCAGTGTCCCAGGCCCGCCATTCACTGCAGCGCTATTGGTCGCCGGCCGTCCGTCTCCGCCCTCCGCTCTGCCCCAGGCATCACAGGGGGGGCGGTGGCTGTGTTTTTTCCCGCTCTCCAGACTCCTTCAGCGTCCATCTTCTCAAAAAAAAAAAATAGAAAAGAAATAGGACTCCCGGTGTGCGGATTGCTGAGGCTGCAGCAACCGTTTATAACAGTAAAAATAAGCCTCAAAAGAGCCACAATCATACAGGGATTGTGTTTTTATCAGAGGTTGAGTTTATTATTGTATACATATATATACAGTTAGGTCCAGAAATCTTTGGACAGTGACACAATTTTGGCGAGTTGGGCTCTGCATGCCACCACATTGGATTTGAAATGAAACCTCTACAACAGAATTCAAGTGCAGATTGTAACGTTTAATTTGAAGGTTTGAACAAAAATATCTGATAGAAATTGTAGGAATTGTCACATTTCTTTACAAACACTCCACATTTTAGGAGGTCAAAAGTAATTGGACAAATAAACCAAACCCAAACAAAATATTTTTATTTTCAATATTTTGTTGCGAATCCTTTGGAGGCAATCACTGCCTTAAGTCTGGAACCCATGGACATCACCAAACGCTGGGTTTCCTCCTTCTTAATGCTTTGCCAGGCCTTTACAGCCGCAGCCTTCAGGTCTTGCTTGTTTGTGGGTCTTCCCGTCTTAAGTCTGGATTTGAGCAAGTGAAATGCATGCTCAATTGGGTTAAGATCTGGTGATTGACTTGGCCATTGCAGAATGTTCCACTTTTTTGCACTCATGAACTCCTGGGTAGCTTTGGCTGTATGCTTGGGGTCATTGTCCATCTGTACTATGAAGCGCCGTCCGATCAACTTTGCGGCATTTGGCTGAATCTGGGCTGAAAGTATATCCCGGTACACTTCAGAATTCATCCGGCTACTCTTGTCTGCTGTTATGTCATCAATAAACACAAGTGACCCAGTGCCATTGAAAGCCATGCATGCCCATGCCATCACGTTGCCTCCACCATGTTTTACAGAGGATGTGGTGTGCCTTGGATCATGTGCCGTTCCCTTTCTTCTCCAAACTTTTTTCTTCCCATCATTCTGGTACAGGTTGATCTTTGTCTCATCTGTCCATAGAATACATTTCCAGAACTGAGCTGGCTTCATGAGGTGGTTTTCAGCAAATTTAACTCTGGCCTGTCTATTTTTGGAATTGATGAATGGTTTGCATCTAGATGAGAACCCTTTGTATTTACTTTCATGGAGTCTTCTCTTTTTTCTGTTGACTTAGAGACAGATACACCTACTTCACTGAGAGTGTTCTGGACTTCAGTTGATGTTGTGAACGGGTTCTTCTTCACCAAAGAAAGTATACGGCGATCATCCACCACTGTTGTCATCCGTGGACGCCCAGGCCTTTTTGAGTTCCCAAGCTCACCAGTCAATTCCTTTTTTCTCAGAATGTACCCGACTGTTGATTTTGCTACTCCAAGCATGTCTGCTATCTCTCTGATGGATTTTTTCTTTTTTTTCAGCCTCAGGATGTTCTGCTTCACCTCAATTGAGAGTTCCTTAGACCGCATGTTGTCTGGTCACAGCAACAGCTTCCAAATGCAAAACCACACACCTGTAATCAACCCCAGACCTTTTAACTACTTCATTGATTACAAGTTAACGAGGGAGACGCCTTCAGAGTTAATTGCAGCCCTTAGAGTCCCTTGTCCAATTACTTTTGGTCCCTTGAAAAAGAGGAGGCTATGCATTACAGAGCTATGATTCCTAAACCCTTTCTCCGATTTGGATGTGAAAACTCTCATATTGCAGCTGGGAGTGTGCACTTTCAGCCCATATTATATATATAATTGTATTTCTGAACATGTTTTTGTAAACAGCTAAAATAACAAAACTTGTGTCACTGTCCAAATATTTCTGGACCTAACTGTGTGTATATATATATATATTATTGAATTGTACAGGTGCTATCAGGCAACTAGTTGGCATGATAGATACATACATATAGAAGGGAACGGTGGTTTTTACTGTCCACATATATTCCCAGGATATTATCTCAATAGAGTTATTGCATAGAATCCTCAGAGCTTAAAAAAAAAAAAAAAAAGTTAATTCCGGACCGGTAACGGTCAAGATTGCTATACCCTCAACTTTTGAATTCACCCAAATCATGTCAGATTTAGTGATTACAGCCACCGCAGCCCCTGACACTGCAGGTCCCGGTACCCCCCCCCCCCGGCCGGCTGGTTAGCGCCCCTGTCTCAAGCCATAAATCCCCTCGCTGACGTCCTCGGGTCGGTGCGCATACGCTGCGTCCCTGGCCGACGCTCTGTCATACCTCCACAGGACTGGCGCAATCCCCTCGGGGAGTTTTCACCTTTATCCCCAGGTCCAGACGGCCGCTCCTCCGGAAGCCTTTCGACCTTTCGGGTGATGGCCCAGGCGTACCGCCTCTGCTGGATTCCAAGCAGGCGCCTGATGTTCGGCGCATGACGAATAGCCTGGTAGAAATGGTGAGTCAAGCCATAAAGGTACGGACAGCCCTTTTCTCTCCGTGCACACACAGGGGGAGGTGAGTCCCGTGCCAGGGACCTTATCCACGGCTCGAAGCGGACCCGCCTGGTCTCTTCGGCGCCCCCCCTGGTTTTTCCTTGATTCCCAGGTCCAAACTTCCGCTCCACCGGAAGCCTTCCGACCCCTCTGGTGATGACCCAGGCGTACCACCTCTGCTGGATTCCGAGCAGGCGCCCGAGGTTCGGCGCATGACGATTAGCCTGGTAGAAACGGTGAGTCAGACCATAAGAGCACGGTGAGTCCTCTTCTCCTCTCTGAGCACACAGGTCTCCTTTAAGACTTTTCTGGCGGACCCATGATGTATTCAGTGGACATCCAGTAGTTCGCCGGGTTACTGCGTCATGGCAGACAACACCCAGACACGACATTTACCAGCGGTAAGTCTTGTTATTGTCATTATCCCTTCTCCAAAGGGCTCCGGAGAGAAGGGGCATGCTCCCCTGTGATCGACCCGCCAGGGTTCCACCTGGCTTATCATCCCTAACGTGACGTCTCTCAGGGACTCCACGGACACCCTACGCAGCGGTCTACGTTCCATCTCTGCCGATTCAGTACTGGTTGACATCTTTGGTGAGTATCTTCTCAACACAGCCCTGGCGTCTGCCAGCGGCACGGTCTAAGCCTCTAGCAGCAGTGTGACCACCCGTTTAGCACTCTAACTCTAGATCTGGAATGCGGATGCGACCTCTATGGCTGGTCTCCCTTCCGCTCTTAGGGGAGCGTCCCTTCGGAAATGGGGTAATCCAGTTGGTCCCCTAGGCCACCTGAGGGAAGAGATTCTTCCCCTACCAAACATCGGCCCAGACCCATGCGCGTGCGTCGCTCCACCGCTCCGTTCCAGTCCTGTCGCGCCTCAACCTTTCAAGGCGCCTCTATACCACCAATAGCTCATCCACCTTGCGAGGCAAGGGACCTCTTCCTTGCTTAAGGGTCGTTACAGGGATCATAGCGGCTGCCATGCCATCCTACACTCCAGAGCTATTATAGTCACTCCGCCCTGGGACGACCTGGTGATCAAGAGTTCTTCCCTCAAGGGCTGTCGTCTGGGTGTGTAGATAGCCATCGTCGCCTTTTCGCTTCTAGAGTAGCTAATCTTTCAGGAAAGGTCTTCTCAGATCCCGCCCCGGCGGATCATCCCTTTAGACACGGTATTCAATACCGTTCGAGGTCAGGTACTCCTCGCACAAGAGTGGTTCTCTTCCCTGCACCGAGGCCTCCGTACTCTCTGCCATCCGCACCCGTTTTTCCATCGGTCTTGGTATGCGAGTCCCCGGTCAGTTGTCGGCAGGGATATAGGCAGTACACTGTACCCAGTTGCATCCTTGGCCCTTTCAGCGGGCCCTGACGAAGAAGGGGGTCAAATCTCTCCTTGCTATGGACCGCTGGTCCCGTCTATATCGAATGACCACCATTCCCTTCCTAAGTGGACCATTCTTCGCAACCTCCCTGGGGAGAGTCCCTTCTCTTCTTCTTCTTCTCTGGAGGATAGTGTCCACCGTCACCGATCTCCAAGACTGGGGTGTGCCTCTCCATTCCTGCAGCACAAAGCTGTTGGACACCCCTGAGTATTGTCTCCCTATCAACATTCCGGAATTCAGCCATACAGCTAGCCCGGCTATGATTTCAGCACCGTGTACTGGGTTGTCCAGTCAGATTCCAGTCTGACCATGCCGCAGTGGTGGCGTGCATCATCCACCAGTACAATGGGTGAAGTCAAGAGGACCTTGCACTGGGCCGGATCTCTTCGCGCTCTAATCTCGGCAGTGCACATCCCTAGCGTGGACAATGGAACGGCTCTCTTTTCTCGGCAGGGATGGCCCCACGTCAGGCAGACGGTTCCTCAACAGAGAAGTCCCCAGCCAGATTTTTGGCGAAGGAAAACTCCGGTCGGGGACCCAATGGCCTCCCGATTCAACTATCAGGTCCACGGTTCATCGAGTGGTGCTACCTCCACTTGGCCTAGGTGTCGACGCCTTCGCCCTGTCGTGAAGCCAGTTCAGGCTCCCATGCATCTTCCCTCTGCTTCCCAGGATTTCAAGGTTTCTCCAAAGAATCAAGGCAGAAGGTGGCGCCAGAGTGGCCCGGGCGAGCATAGTTCACACAACTCACTCAGCTCCTCACAGTTGCCCCGTGGCATCTTCCAGACCCTCCAGATCTTCCGTTTAGGGGCCCTCTCTTCCACCAAGACACAAAGGTCCTTAATTTGACGACCTTACTAGTGGATCCCGGCTACTGGCTCAGACAGGCCTTTCGACAGGAGCGATACACACAATGTTTAAGGCCGGACAGCCAGTTTTCATCGAGAATCTGTTTCCACACGGGGAGAGTTCCTCCGGTGGTGTAAGGAGCGCATCTGCTCTTCTCTTTGCTCCTTCTCCCTTCCGTCATTGCTGGCATTTTTGCAGTCAGGTCTGGATGCGGGTCTCTCGCGCGTCCCTTTAAGGGCCAGGTGTCTGCTCTATCAATTCAGTTTCAGAAGCCTCTCGCTTCTCGTCTGCCAAATCAGGACTTTCACCTAAGAAGTCACCCATCTGACTCTACTGTATCGTCATCCACTAGAGACGTGGGACCTAGATCTGGCGAGGGGTTCGCTTCAGGGTATCCTGTTTTTTCTTTCCTAGTTTCCTTCGGTTCTCACCTGTTTTGGAAGGTAGGTTCCTCATTGCCATCACGTTTTTTACGAAGGGCATCAGGACGGGCAATCCTCTCTGGTTGTTTTCTCCTCCTTTTTCTGGGCCTCCACCTGCACAGGGGGGGTGCTCCGACCAGACCCCGCCTTCGGTCCGGGGCTGTCTCGCCGTTCCACCTAGATAGGAGATTGGATTTCGGTCATTCTGTCCTAGTCCTTCTCTCAGCCTGAAAGGGGCCTTGTTTACTCTGGCCCTGGTACGAGCTCTCAGTTTTTTGTCCTCAGGACCGCACCTTTCGGTGACACCGACAGTCAGTTCATGCCGGCGCCCAAGGCCAAGATTGCCACATGGTTCCAATTCCGCTAGAGTTGAGGCCTACCGCAGGAAGAACGGATCCCCGCCGCTGGCAGTGAAGGAGCACTATACCAGTGCAACGGGAGCATCTTGGTCGATTAGACTTCGGACGTCGACCGGCCAGGTCCGCGAGGTCGCCTCCTGGTCTAGTCTGCATACCTGTACTAGGTCCTACCATGATCACACCCAGGTATCGGCAGAGGCCAGTCTTGGTGTAGGTTTTTACGGGCGGCGGTAGCACACCTGTAACAAGATAGGTACTGGCAGGTCTGGGTCAAGCCCGACAGGGGGGAAGATGTTTCCTACCTATCTCCGGTGCTTGCACTTTTCCCACCCAGGGACTGCTTTTGGACGTCCCATGGTCCTGTGTCCCCCAATGAAACGATAGAGAAAGAAGGATTTTTGTGTACTCACCGTAAAATCTCTTTCTCTGAGTCTTCATTGGGGGACACAGCACCCACCCTGTTTTGTCTTGTGTTACATATTGCCTGCCTATCGCCTCAGTGGTCCATATTTCCAGGCCACTTGTCGCACGGCGACTCTGTTATAATTTTTACTGTGACTTATCTATGGGTCTTTGTTTTGGTTCTCCTCCTACTGCTTGTGCATTAAACTGAATTGAGCCCGCCTCCGGCTCGGGGTGTATACTGCTGGGGAGGAGCTAACTTTTTCTGTCTACTTAGTGTCAGTCTCCTAGTGACAGCAGCATAACCCATGGTCCTGTGTCCCCCAATGAAGACTCAGAGAAAGAGATTTTACGGTGAGTACACAAAATCCTTCTTTTCCACTTGCAAATTTCATGTGCAAGTGCAATCCACTGAAACATCGGATCGCATTCGCACCAGTGTTAATCATTGAGGCAGTTTCCTCTTTCCTTTTATTTCTCGACACGAATCGTGCTCTCAGTGCAATCGCAGCACGCTGCGTTTTGCAGAGAGTCTCGGCTCATGCACCCCCATACAAGCCTATGGGAGTGTGTCAAACATCGCACTGCACTCGCATGTTATGCGACTGCAGGGTGATATACGCAGAGACAGGCCGGGGAAGAGATGGGAGAAGGTGATCCCTCCCTCTTCTCCGAGGCTGTGATCTGATCGCAAGATCGCATCACAGTCGCATGACCCTCAGGTGGCGCACGCAGCAGAGGGTCATTAGCATATCGCTTTTGATGCGCTCGCATCGGTAGCGGTACGCAAGTGGAAAGAGCCCGTAAAGTGAGAATCAGACCCAAAATCTGTCACTAAACTCTTACAAGAGAGTCAAAAAGCAGGACAGGTAAGCCATTGGATAACAGCAGGTGCAATGTGACGCACCCCAGGGCCTTGGGGTACTCTGTCCCGGGCCGTATATTCACTGGGACAGTTCACTGGGTGGCCGTTGCCCGGTTCCGTGACCCTGGGGGGTCGCTTGAAAGGGGTTATGTACAGGGGAATGATAAAGTTTTTGTTGTGACGCCACTTGCGGGTTGCGGCTATATGGATGGAGCCGCCACTGCACAGTTCTCACTACTGGGGCTGATGTTAATGGCAGCCTGGATGTTGGGCCCTCCGCAAGTAGGGCCAGGCCCCAGTGGGTAGATGGTGTTGGGCGTGGAAAGAAGGTAGGCCACACAAGGGATTGCAGTGTAACTGGTTTCTTTACTCACAGCGTCGTAATGGCTGGCAACCCGATGGAGACTGGTCCTCACCACTGGTTCCCTTAGTCCCAGTGCCGGTGTGATGACCTGGTGGCTTCTTTCCCCTGCACCTGTGTCTGGTTGGTGGGTCCCCGTGGCTTGGAGCATCTGGGGTCCCCTCCTGGTCGTCTTTCAGTCTTAGTCCGTATGACAGGTAGCTTGAACCCTGTGGGGTCGGTTTCTCTGTTCCTGTTCCCCGGTTCCCACGTTGCTACTGTGTCCCGAACTTTACAGCCGGTGAGGTCCTGGATGGTCCCCTCACCGTGCAGATTTTATCAGGTCTGCCTGAAGCGTTTTCCTGACCTAGGGCTCTGTACCCCGTCAGTGCTATGGTTCCAGGAGTATTCCGCCGTACTCCACCGGCAACCACACGCCTGAGCCTGACAGGTCACCGTTACACTCTCCTGTCAGTACGGTTACGTCCGTCTCCTCTCACTTTCACATACTGACTCTGACCCACTCCCTGCTGGTTGTCTAGTGGACTGGATCGGCTCCACCCCTAGGTGGCCTTCCATTGGGTCCAACTCTAGCCCGTCACCAGTCCTTGGGAACGGGAAAAACAGGGATTATAATGAATGTTTTGGTGTTACCGGCACTGGTCCTCTGGGTCCCTGGGGGAAGGCCCTGCATCTTTGACAGGACAGACCATTCTTTTTTACAGGTTTTCTATGCAGGGCAATGCTATTAGAACATCCCCCCCAAAAATGACTTTAGCTAAAGTCTTTCATTGTTTGATCCTTTGTTCATTCTTCACATTCGCCAGTGTCCACTAGGTGTCTCTCTAAGTCTCTTTTCTGCAAATGAAAAGGCATTTCCATGGCAGCTCAGACTGCGGGAGACAATCCAATTGTGAACAGCTTGTATTTGAGTAGCTTTTTTTTTTTTTACTATTATTATTTATTTTTTTTTTAAAACGATCCCACCATTTTTTAAGCGCACGCTATTCACCACGTTGTCATAGTGACCGCTTTTTCTTTCCGAAGAATACCTAAATATTAGCTTTTTGCTTTTCTAATGCGGTCCCCAGATGTGACACGGAAACACTGACGACGCGGCCCGAAGAATGACAATCATGATTGAAAAGGGAATTGGAGGCTGTAAGGTTTTAACCTCTCATGCAAATACCGCGCTGCTATTTCTTCTCATTTGTATTCATTATCATCTGCTTAAGGGTTTGGGAAAAAGCAGAGAAAGATAAAAAAAAAAAATTAGAGCGCGCTCATAGACCTATCATCTGCCAGCGCGTAAACTGTATCAGCTGCGCAATATTAATATTTGCCAAAAAAATGAGAAACAATCTGTCGGGGATGGACGCAACATTTCGCTTTCTTTTTTCCAGTACATACTGGAGATGTTTTACATTACTTGTTGCCTTTTTATATCATTGTTGCAAGTTTTTCATTGAAAATATTTATGATGAATTTAGTAAATAAAATACTTTTCACTTTTTAACTCCATATAAAGCAATAAAGTCGAAGGCATAAAATGTTTCCAAAACAAAAAGTATCTATATTAGTAACTTACAGGGAGTCTGAAAGTCCAAACTTGACTATATAAACTATGCACATCGGTGCCGAATTCATCGAGACCGGCGCGCCCCAGGGGCGGAACAATCGCAGTCGTAGGGGTTGCGACTGCAACCGGACCTGGGGGTTCATGGGGGCCCGCGAATCCAGGGCCGCCATTAGGGAATGACAACTATGACTGGTGTATGGTGACCGGTGAAGAGGGGGGGACCCGGGGTAATTACTTAGCTTTACTAAGCCGGGCCCCCCCTCTTTACCGGGCCCCAGTCAAAGCCACGGCAGTGTCTCTTCCGCCACATGGCTAATTTTCATGCAAAGCCCTGTGGCGGAAGTAAGGTCAGTGGAGTACAGCAGAGTGCCGGCGTGTCATCCTGCGGCCCAACGTGCAGCAATGTGATGAGGTCATCACTGTAACCTCATCACATTGCTGCAGGCAATGCAGAGGTGGCAAGGACGCTGTGTTCGGCAGGATAGGAAGGCACTCCGTGAGCTGAAGATTGCCGGGGATAGTGGGGGACCGCTGACCCAAACCCCTGCCTTGCTACAGCTACAGCTTGCAATGCATTTCCAGGTACAACATTCCTACAGCTGGAAATGCGTAGGAGGGCGCACATCCCACTGAAATGCATGTGGCTCAGAGACGACTCCACGCAAGGTTTTTTTTTTCTTTATACGGCAAACAAATATACCAGGAGGGGGACAAATATACAAGGAGGACATATCTACTAGGAAGGGGACAAAAACCAGTATGGGGACATATATAGCAAAATGTGCCCAGGAGTTGGATATACATACCAGGAGGGTACCAGGTTGGGGACATATATGCTAGGAAGGGGACAAATAAACCAGGATTAAGGCCCCGGCCTTAATCAAGAGAGATTGAGACATCTACAGTCATGGCCAAAAGTGTTGGTGTGACGCCCTGGACAAGCCAGGGGCCACAGGTAATGACATCACCACACCCTACACCCCGGTTAGGCACATCAAAGCTAGACCAGAAATCCTTGTTGCCTTCCCCAGGGGCTGATGTCCACACCAGGGGGTGGAGCCAGGCGGTTGGTCTCCACCCACCAAGGAGTTCACAGTCCTGGAGGAGGGAAAACACAGGCATTTAGAGTTTGGAGGAGGAAGTGAGAGGAGTTGAGTGGTAGAGGAGCAAGTGTGAGGAGAAAAGTGACAGCTTAAGAGCCTGAAGTTGGTCCAGGTGTGTGCCCCGGACAGAGACAGCAGGGTTAGCAGACGGCGGTGACCGTCTGCAGGAGTGGTGTATCGGAGGTGCCATGAGGACCGTGGACGGGTGGTGACCCGGCGGTACCAGACCGGTACACAAGGAGAAGCCAGCACCATTGGCAGGGGCCTTTCGGATCCCGGCAAGGCTAGGAGTCGCCGTAAATTTGCCAAATCCATCAATGAAGGGGACCTCCGGGTTTCCAAACAACTAAGTCCCGATTGAAGGCAACAGTCCAACCGTATGAGAGAGACACCGCCAAGGCACCAGTTTCTCAGGGCCAGCGCCTGCGGGCAGAGAGGGGCTCCTCCGGCCCATATCCAAGTCGGGGAGCGGGTTACCGGTGGGAATCCATCGCTACCAACATTACACAAGGTGCAGGGAAAGAGACAGTCACCGTTAACTACCGGGGAAAAGCAACAGCAGCCGTCTGTGGGAACAGTCTTTCCAGGCGTGTGTTTTACCGAGAACTGTGTCACCGTCTCAGGCTGAGTGAGTACCACCGTGCCGTGAGGCACAGCGCTGCCCCCCGCGACCCTGCACCTCACCAGGCCCCGCACCTGGCCTGCCATCTCTCATCCTCCACTCCATCACTGGGCCCCGGGATAACCAACCCCTACCCACGGAGGGGAGAACTAACAACTCTGCTGCTCCCTGTCACCACTCCCGGGATCCCCATACAGAGCAGCGGTGGTGTTACCAAAAATCACCACAACCGTGGGTGGCGTCACGGACAATAAATCCCCAAAAACCAAACCCCTTTTCACTCACGGGCGAGGAGCGCCGCTCGAGTCCCCGGGATCCGGCCCATCGCTCGAGCCACCGAGCAGCAGCGGCCGCAGCAGCAGCGGCACCCGGACCCGAGCAGTGGGAGAGCGCAGCGTCCCCTCCTCCGCCCGCGACATTGGCACCCTTGAAATTGTTCCAGAAAATGAAGTATTTCTCCCAGAAAATTATTGCAATTACCCATGTTTTTTTATACAAATGTTTATTTCCTGTGTGTCTATTGGAACAACAAAAAAAAAAAAGAGGTGGACACCAGGTACCAATTCCAGGGCAGTGACCGGGACTGTGGCAGCTGACCCCCAGGACAGGAAACAGACTCAGGTACAGGCACAGGTGCAGGCAGTGCTGCGGCAGACAGGTATAGTGGGCATAGCAGGGACAGATAGGTATGGGAAGATGGATTCAGGAATGGGTAATGGGGCAGGAGCACGGGACCTGATATCTAGCTAGCAGACAAATGACTAGCTAAGGACTGTCGCAATATTCAAGACACCAAATAGTCAGATGTATCTGTCCCATCTCATGTTTCACCTCCATGGATCGCTCTTGGAACTTGAGGTAGGTCAACCAGGGTAGCCAAGGAAATCAGATCATCCAGAGTAGCGGGAATATCACAGCCTGAAAGTTCATCCTTATTTCTCCCAAACAAGCTTTCCCAAAAGGCCCACCAGCGTCTGATTATTCCAGCCTAGTTCTGAAGCGAGGGTGCAGAACCGAACCACATACTGGCAGACAGTGTAGACACCCTGCCGTAACTGCAGAAGAGAGGACACAGCAGTGGCGACACTACCAAGCTCATCAAGAACCTTCCCGAAGGCTTCCAGAAAGTCTAGGATGTCGGAGATGACCGGATCTCTTCTTTCCCACAGAGGGTTGATCAAAGCCAGAGCCATCCCACCAAGGTGCAACATCAGGAATACCTTTGGCCCTGTCTGAAGTGAAAGGATATGGCAAAAGTTCAAAGTGCAAGGAGCCCTGATTACTGAACCCTTGGTATGGCTTGTGATGACCGTCAAAACATGGTGGAACAGACAAATGAGGCCAGGAATCTGTCGGTGCTGGAGCTGCAGGCTGGACTGACGCTGATGAAACAGCCAGACCCAGATTGTTCAAACGGGTGTTGACGGTGCGCAGAAAGGACAATTTCTGATCTTGCTGTTCCTGCATCTGCGACATAAGCTGTTAAAGTGCTGGCAGCAAAAAAATACCGGAGTCAACCGAATGCGCTGCCTGTGCAAACTGTAACGCTCACCCGTGTTGAGGCAGCGATCAAGACTGGAAGTGGACACTCTGGACTACAGGAGGGACCCAGGCTTACCCTTTAGTAGGAGGGGCGTAACTGAGGGCCTGCCGCGAGGTGGACGCGAGGTACCACTCCCAGGGCAGTAACCAGGACTGTGGCAGCTGACCCCCAGGACAGGAGATGGACTCAGGTACAGCAACACTTTGGCCAACGCAGAGCCTTTCTAAAGTCATCAAAAAGACTTGAGAAAGGCCCTGCATTGGCTGAAACATCTCTGCTTTTATTCCCTTCATGTATGCTGGGACCAATAAAGTTTTGTTTCTTGACTAAAGAAGGAGTTTTGGTGCCTTGAATATTGGAACATTGCTATAACTCTACAGCTTATGGAGAGCTGCACCAAGTAGCACAGACGGTGGAGTGGTGCATGGGACACAACTTATTGTTCATGACTAAAGGGCCATTTACACGCTGTGACATCGCTAACAATATATTGTCGGGGTCACTGTGTTGGTGACGTACATCCGGCGTCGTTAGCGACATCGCAGCGTGTGACACCTAGGAGCGACATTCAACGATTGCAAAAACGTCAAAAATTGTGGATCGTTGACACGTCGTTCCTTTACCAAATATCGTTGGTGGTGCATGCCGCTGGTTGTTCCTCGTTTCTGCCCCATCACACATCGCTATGTGTGACACCGCAGGAGCGACGAATATCTCCTTACCTGCGTCCACAAGCAATGAGGAAGGAAGGAGGTAGGCGGCATGTTCCGGGCGCTCATCTCCGCCCCTCCTCTGCTATTGGACGGCTGCCGTGTGACGTCGCTGTGACGCTGCACGAACCGTCCCCTTAGAAAGGAGGCGGATCGCCGGCCACAGCGACGTCGCAGGGAAGGTAAGTCCGTGTGACGGATGTAAGCGATGTTGTGCGCCACGGGCAGCAATTTGCCAGTGTCACACAACCGACAGGGGCGGGTACGCTCCCTAGCGATCTCGCAACGTGTAAAGTACCCTTTACTCTAACAAAGGACATTGCACAGGCACCTTCCCTAGTAGGAGGGTGCCTTAAGTACCTAGTGATGACCCTTTAAGAGAAGGCAGATGTGCACGTGCACACCCTAAGCGCACTCTTGAGGACCTGTGCGGCGTGCAGAGGCCCCAGGAGCACACATGGATGGCCATGGGAGTGCAAAGAAGGATGCAGTCCAGCCACGAAGGTAAGTATATCAGCATCACTGCTGCAGGGCCGTCAGTGGTACACAGCTCCCCCTTTCTCCAGGACTTATCATTCACTGAAAAACTTGTCTTGGTCAAAAGAAAATGCATTGGAAGGTCACAGAAGGATCAGATTAGAGCTCTCTATTTAAATCTTTTAAACAGGGCAAGGGAAAGAAGGATGAAGGAGTGGAGAGAAAGAGACACACAGAGAACTGTGCTGTAGCTTTTTGGTAAGTGTTTTATCTCACCCCAGGTCTGGATTCACAGTTACAGTGCTCAGTACTGCTGTGTTATGTCCTCCATACTGCTGCTGCTTGTGAATATCTGATACGAAGAGAGAGGAGAGAAGACAATGTTCATGTCTGTGTGTACATTATAACAGCTCGATTTGTCCCACTAGCTCAGAGACAACTGTAAATTGAACAAAAATAGAGCCTGCAGAGGAGAAAACTGGTGAAAAATGTGATGGCCAGAAAGTGTTATTCCTCTAGTACAACCATTATTATTATGAAAAGTCGCTTTAAATAACAGATAAAGTCCCCACCCAAAAAAAAACAACCATTCACGTCTTACCTGGGAAAGTAAACCAGTGTTTCAGTACGCGGTATATAAACCTGCGCAGGGTAGAGTTGACTTTGCAGATTTCCTTCGTTCCCTGCAGTTTATCGGGTCCCCGGTTTACAATGTCTTTTACTCCGGGTTATAACACTTAATTCAACAACTTAGTGAGTTATTATCTCTCTCGTTTAATCTCTATCTTGATCCAAAACCTGCAAATTCGTAAAACTGAAAGTGCATTTTTGTGTCACCTCATAAAATGGCAAGCTCTGGCAGATGTACGAGGCACGCCGGGCGCAGGATCGCACTTATGTTACTGACAATAAAATATAATGCTCGCTGCGGATCACGCAGATTCTTTCCGAGAACAAGGCCAAGCAGTGAAATATCAGGATCCTCCAGGTGTAGCGGCTGCACGTGCGGAACCTGCAGGAAATGCACAGCACCTAGTCTAACAGACATTACACGGCTGATTAGGTGAGGAAGAGAAACCGAAGGGCGCAGCTCACGTCTTACATCCCCTTTCTTCTGACTCTGATTTTGGGCCGAGGACTCGAAAAACCCTTTGGATGACTGAAGCTGAAAAACTAATGGAGCGAATGGTTGTATCTAGAGAGGAGAGAAGAAATTACAGCAAAATTCAATTCTACTCAAATTTTATAAAAATCTGCACTCACCAAAATGTGGATTTTTGGTACTTTTGTTCTGAGTCTTCTCTGTTCCTGCCTGATACTTATAAATATGAACATGTGAGTATAATGTGTGATAGGGGACGAGGTGTAGAGTGCTGCTGAGTACACACCATGGGTAATCCACCAGGTTGCTCCATCCAACATTCCGCACACCCCCTGATCCTCCATGTTGCACACCCCTCATGCTCCATCCCACATCTGACACACCCACTGATCCTCCATGTTGCGCACCCCTCATGCTCCATCCCACATCTAGCACACCCCCTGATCATCCATGTTGCGCACCCCTCATGCTCCATCCCACATCCGGCACACCCCTTGATCCTCCATACTGCATACCCCCTGATCCTCCATGTTGCGCACCCCCTCATGCTCCATCCCCATCCTCCATGCTGTATACCCCCTGATCCCCCATGTTGCACACCCCCTCATGCTCCATCACCCATCCTCTATGTTGCACACCCCCTCATGCTTTATCCCCCATCCTCCATGCTGCGCCCCCCCCATTCCTCCATGTTGCGCACTCCCTCATGCTCCATTTTCCCATCCTCCATGCTGCTCACCCCCTGATCCTCCATGTTGTACACCCCCTCATGCTCCATCCTCCATGCTGCACACCTCCTAATCCTCCATGTTGTGCACCCCCCCATGCTCCATCCCCCATCCTCAATGTTACACCCCCCTGATCCTCCATGTTGCACACCCCCATGCTCCATACTCCATGTTACACACCCCCTGACCCTCCATGTTGCGCACCCTCTCATGGTTCATCCTCCATGCGGCACACCCCCTGATCCTCCATGTTGTGCACCCCCTCATGCTTCATCCCCCATCCGCCATACTGTGCCCCCCCCACCCTGGCTGCTTGTTCGGCACTATCTTTGGCTGTAAAGCTCTAGCAGCGGCGACATCTCCTGTCCTCCTCTGCATCACACTGCTGTGACCTCTGCAGTGAGTGCAGGGCCACACATCGGGGCAGGGAGCTGATTGGAGATTCGCTGACCCCGGAAGTGCCGGCATGCTCACAGCTTAATTTACATTTGCGTATTTGCGGAGCTCCTCCTCCCTCCTCCAAAAAGATGCCAGATTTAATAAAAAGTTTGGAGGAGGGAGGAAGATTTGAAAAAAATAAAATAAAATTTAACTCTTGGTTGTGATGCCGCCCCATGAAAGGCGCCGCCCCAGGCACCGGACATCCAGTGCCTAGTGGCAAATACGTCCCTGACCAGGTATTAACCACCAAGAAAGGGAGGATTATCTGAGAATGCTAGGGATTAAAATAACCGACCACTACTCTAGACCTCCAGTAAAGATTTATTGAGTCTTAAAGGGTTAATTTTCATTTTCATAAATGAGTATTAATAGATAGTACTTATAAATACAAGCAATTTTATAATTTACTGTGTGTTAAAATTTTAAACCTTTCTTGAGATATTAACACTTTTTCTTTTGTTTACAGCTAGTTGCCTTGGAGACCAACTACCACTGCCAGACAGCAGAACATACACAATGCTTACAAGCTGTTAAGTAATACCTTGAAGCCAGCCAGGATCACTGGAGAACCTTGTTACCTTCTAATGCCAGCAGCATCAGTGCTGAAATAAGACTGGAAATATGAGTGCAGCGCTTACAAACAAAACAGCAGCGGTGGTCGGTCTCCTAGACAACGAGCTGTAAACAAAAGAAAAGTGTTAATATCTCAAGAACGGCTGCAAATTTTAACAAGCAGTAAATTGCAAAAGTGCTTGTATTTACAAGAGCTATCCAACAAGATCCATTGATAAAGATGCAAAAATAACACTTTAAGTATTTTTTTTTTTAGTTTCTACACAATTGTTTTGTAATAGAAAATAATTTAGGGTATATACATTTTTTTAAAAAAAAAAAATGTTTTGATACTTAATTTTTAACACTTCTTTCGACTGGAGATGGAAAACAATTCCATTTTTTTTTACTTAAGACCCGCTCCCATTAAGACGGACATCTTGTACTTAATAAAGGGAGCACATGCACCTCTAATAAATTTGGCACATCCCGGGGCTGGTATACATTATTGTTGTAATTTTATGCCATTTTTGTGGTGAAAATTTTGATGAATTTGCCGGGTGGCCGGTAAAAGCAACAAAAGTAAAAAAATGTTTGTCCCCCATCTTCAATTTGCACAAAATTTTTCAACATTTCAAATAGTTCTACAACCAAATTGATGAATCAGGATCTTTGCTTTTACTCCACATTCCGGGACACGACCACCGGAGGCGCTATCATTGTGATGTCATTCCAAACCTCCATATCTCAACCCCAGGGTTTGGAAGACAAGACGATGATTCAAGAGTGTCAAAATAGATCTAAGTAGAATGGAAGGCGGAGGAATCGGAAAAAATGTGATTATGCTAGTTTGTGCTTTTACTCAGATAACTGGCCGGAAGTCCGACATTTCCATTCGGAAACATTTGGTGATGTTTGACAGTGCGAAAGTAAGAGTGGAGTTTGTCATTGAGTCGCTGTACAGAGTTCTGGTATGATTCACTATATTGTTACACTAAGTACAGGGAAGTACCAGGCGAGCGGCAAAAGGTAAGGTAAGGGGACCCCTGCATCTAGGAAAAGGAGATGGGGACCCTTGCATCTAGGAAAGGGAGATGGTGACCCCTGCATCTAGGAAAGGGGGAGGTGGTGACCCCTGCATCTAGGAAAGGGGGAGGTGGTGACCCTAGACCAAGTTTACTGCTGGTCCCTGAAGTCCCTCACCACCCTAGATAGGTTCTACACCTATGCGCTGAGCCGGATACCTGACCCTAGGTATCTCTAGTGCTGGACCCTAAATATGGAACAGATGGGATGAGTTCTTCATCAACCCCACTAAACACTATAGAAGACACAAGGGGGGAAAATGCGCAGATGACTTAGGAAGGCGTTCAGCAAAGCTTCAGCAACGATACTACAGATGAGTACAAGCCACCTGCTCGCAACCTGATATAGAATGAACCAAAAATATCACCAGCACCAGTCCAGGGAAGATGGGAGTATTTAAGCATCAAGAGAATACTGATAATCAGCAGCTGGGTGGAAGGTGAGCGCCTGCTGGGTACAAAAGGGAGAGAGATGAACCCAGCAGGAAAGCTCCTATACCAATGAATACTGATAGCAGAATCAATGGAAAGTCAGGGAGCATTCTGCGCAGATGCTGTGACCTTCTATGGCCTGAAACCACATGACTGTCTGTCACCCAGACAGATGAGTACAAGCCCTCTGCTCGCAACCTGATATAGAATGAACTGAAAATATCACCAGCACCAGTCCAGGGAAGATGGGAGTATTTAAGCACCAAGAGAATACTGATAATCAGCAGCTGGGTGAAAGGAGGGCTCCTGCTGGGTCCTAAAGGGGAAGAGATAAAAGCCCAGCAGGAAAGCTACCTATACCAATGAATACTGACAGCAGGAACAATAGAAAGTCAGGGAGCATTCTGCACAGCCAAACGCTGTGACCTTCTACTGCCAGAAACCACATAACTGCCTGTCACCCATGACACACCTGTGACATGATCAAATAATTGTCCCCAAGGACTGAGCTTAGGCCTGAAGAATGTGGAGGTATTATTTGATCCCCAGTAGGCATATATATCAGCATGGTCCAAAATTGACCTAAAGGACCCCCTAAATATTTCTTGGTCACTATGAAGCTTAAACTGACCTAAAAGACCCCCTAATATTTCTTGGTCACTATGAAGCTTAAACTGGCCTATAAGACCCCCTAAATATTTCTTGGTCACTATGAAGCTTAAACTGACCTATAGGACCCCCTAAATATTTCTTGGTCACTATGAAGCTTAAACTGACCTAAAGGACCCCCTAAATATTTCTTGGTCACTATGAAGCTTAAACTGACCAAAAAGACCCCCTAAATATTTCTTGGTCACTATGAAGCTTAAACTGACCTAAAGGACCCCCTAAATATTTCTTGGTCACTATGAAGCTTAAACTGACCTAAAGGACCCCCTAAATATTTCTTGGTCACTATGAAGCTTAAACTGACCTAAAGGACCCCCTAAATATTTCTTGGTCACTATGAAGCTTAAACTGACCTAAAGGACCCCCTAAATATTTCTTGGTCACTATGAAGCTTAAACTGACCTAAAGGACCCCCTAAATATTTCTTGGTTACTATGAAGCTTAAACTGACCTAAAGGACCCCTAAATATTTCTTGGTCACTATGAAGCTTAAACTGACCAAAAAGACCCCCTAAATATTTCTTGGTCACTATGAAGCCTAAACTGGCCTAAAAGACCCCCTAAATATTTCTTGGTCACTATGAAGCTTAAACTGACCAAAAAGACCCCCTAAATATTTCTTGGTCACTATGAAGCTTAAACTGACCAAAAAGACCCCCTAAATATTTCTTGGTCACTATGAAGCTTAAGCTGACCTAAAAGACCCCCTAAATATTTCTTGGTCACTATGACGCTTTACAGCCTTCCTTAGTTGCCCCCAATGCATGCAATAGGGTACAAAATGGAACAGGTGTTCACCTCTGAAGATTTTTTTTTTTTACTTAAATGCATGTATTTTCTCCATTTAGTGTATCCAGAATCTTTATTTTATAATTATTACATCTTTATTATAAAGTAATAATAAAGACTAAAGCCGTATATTCCGCTGCTATAATAGGAAAGTAATGAAAAGCGGCGCAGGACGGGAGAATGACATGATAATATGTGATCATTATTTGCAGAGTTAATGCAAGTAATTTGTTATTATATCGCAGGAGCGTTTAGCACAAACCTTCATAGTTAATGCATAATTAGGCTGCCACCTTTCTTCAAACCATTCATATTTTATTTCTAAGTACATCTTCAAGCCACATTATTATATTATGAAACCTTGAAGACATTCTTAATTAGAAAAGAGGAAAAGAAGAAGAAAGAAAAAAACTTGTGCAATCTATCACTGCTCGGAGAGTAGATTAGAAGCGTTCTGTAATGTGAATAATCTATTGTTCATTTCAGAGCATTAATTAATGACTCCCATCGGGGGGTGGGGAATGTGGTTTTGCACAGGATACGTGGAGAGAACCTTAAAGATATTGGGGTGTGAAGTGATGAATGTGGCAATCTTATATGAATATTTTTGTTTTACATTTGTAACATTTGCAAACAGGAGATGATCGGGTGAGATGTCACTCATCATCCCCGCGCTGGGGTCAGCACGTCTGGTTATTTATGTAACAAGGCAATGATTCCCTGTAGTCTGTGTAGTGGATTTCCGCAATATGATCAAGTGTTTGCTGTTGCAGACCCCAAGCTACAATATAACGCTGTAACTTGTATCACTTTACCATTGTGCTCGGCATGCTGAGACCTCCGGGACGCACTAAGCGCTGTAAAGGCTAAAGGGTTAGGATAAATTTCATGAAGTAGCTTAGGCAAAAAGCTACTAAAACTGAGGGAGTCAAATAAACCCCTTTGTTTTACAGACAACCTATCACTTTACCCAAATCTGTATAAATGCCGCTGTTCTCCTGAATCCGGCGCTGTTTTCCATTTGTTCCTGCGCTTCTCCATTCCTGAGATATGGCCTCCTCTTTCTTGCATATAAATCAAGTCTTGTTAGTCAACTGGGTGTGGTCCTAAAGACGCCACCCACAGAGAACAAGCAACCACCCCCACTTGGCTAACAAGACCAGATTTATATACAGAAAAGAAAGGGCCATATCTCCGGAACGGAGAGGCGTAGGAAGAAAAGAAAAACAACGCTGGATTCAGGAGAACAGCGGCATTTACCATTGTACTCGGCATGCTGATACCTCCGGGACACACTAAGCACTGTAAAGGGTAAAGGGTTAAGATAAGTTTCATGAAATAACTTAGGCAAAAAGCTACTAAAACGGAGGGAGTCAAATAAATCCCTTAGCTTTACAGACAACCTATCACTTTACCTATGTCTGTATTTTTTTCCTCTGGCTTAAATGCCGCTGTTCTCCTGAATCCAGTGCTGTGTTCCATTTGTTTCTGTGCCTCTCCATTCCTGAGATATGGCCTCTTCCTTGTATATAAATCAAGTCTTGTTAGGCAACTGGGTGTGGTCATCAAGACGACACCCACCGAGAACAAGTGACCACCCCCCCACTTAGCTAACAAGACCAAATTTATATACAGAAAAGAAAGGGCCATATCTCAGGAATTGAAAGGCACAGAAACAAAAGAATAACAACGCCGGATTCAGGAGAACATTTTACCTAAATCTGCATTTAATTTCCCCCTCAGTGTAAATGCCGCTGTTCTCCTGAATCCGGCGTTGTTTTCCATTTATTTCTGTGCCTCTCCATTCCTGAGATATGGCCTCTTCTTCTTTGTATATAAATCAAGTCTTATTAGGCAACTGGGTGTGGTCATAAAGACAACACCCACAGAGAACAAATGCCACCCCCACTTGGCTAACAAGACCAGATTTATATACAGAAAAGAAAGGGCCATATCTCAGGAATGGAGAGGCGTAGGAAGAAAAGGAAAACAACATCGGATTCAGGAGAACAGCGGCATTTATCATAGTGCTTGGCATGCTGATACCTCTGAGATGCACTATGTGCTGTAAGGCAAAAGGGTTAGGATAAGTATCATGAAGTAGCTTAGGCAAAAAGCTACTAAAACTAAGTGAGTCAAATAAATCCCTTTGCTTTACATACAACCTGTAACTTTACTTAAATCTGCATTTTATTTCCCCCTCGGTGTAAATGCCGCTGTTCTCCTGAATCTGGTGTTGTTTTCCATTTGTTCCTGTGCCTCTCTGTTCCAGAGATATAGCCTCGTCTTTCTTGCAGATATATTGAGTCTTGTTAGGCAATTGGGTGTGGTCACCAAGAAGCCACCCACCGTGAACAAGTGACCACCCCCACTTGGCTAACAAGGCCAGATTTATATACAGAAAAGAAAGAGCCATATCTCAGGAACGGAGAGGCGCAGAAACAAAAGAATAACAACGCCGGATTCAGGAAAACAGCGGCTTTTACACCAGGTAAAGAAATTACATATTTCTGGTAAGTGATGAGTTTGTCTTAAGTGATACTTGGCCATATAAAGCTTATTCATAAATATTTTAGAATGCATCGGCCATTATTGATACATTTGCTCCAGGCCAGAATTTATATTGTACCCCAATAAGTTGTTAGCCTTCATAGTCATGAATTGCCGCCTAATGGTTCAGTTCATCTACTGTATACACAAAAGATATTTCTCTTTACAGTTTGTAAACATCGGTCAGAAAGAAAAGGGATATAAAAGTATGTTTTTAATTGTCAAAAGGAAGAGTCGGCTGTACACATTAGCTGTCAACCAAATGTTCATTTAGCCGAAAGCGATCGCTACTGACCCCTCTATATACATGCACATTGAGCTCAGCTGAGCGTACATCTCTTCTCAATAGAAAAAGGGGAAAAAGCCACCGCCACACTCCTCTAGCAGCAGCTTTTCTCCCTCAGAATTAAGATTAGTGAAACTATTCAATGCAAATTGAATGTGTCAAATTTTATTAATTTTACTAGGAAACAATTTGCAATTGCAAATCGCCAACAATACCCCATACACATAGTAGACAACTGCATAGGTTTACATGACCTCAGACAGGGCCGCCCCCATAAGGCCTTGCAGCTATCACATCATAATGTATAGCACAGCCAATAAGAAGGGATTATGGACTGTATAAAAGCTGAGGCAGGGAATGCAGCAGCTGCTTTGTAGTGATCTGGATAGTGCTCACAGCTTAGCCATAGAGATAGGGAGAGAAAACCATAAAATACTGAATACACATTAGAGATAGTGTGTGACAGCTCTATAGCTCTATGTATTGTAGATACTTTGATATTACTAAGGATTAGTGATGAGCGAGCATGCTTGTTACTACTCGGTACTCGCACGAGTATCACTGTACTCGGTCTACTCGGCGGGGACCGAGTAATCTCGCGATACTCGTGCTGTACTCGTGGTCTTCATTTCTGCATGTTGGCGCTCTTTTGAGAGCCAGCCCTCATGCAGGGATTGGCTGGCAGACCACTGCAATGCCACAGCCCTGTTAGTTGTGGAATTGCAGTGATTGGCCGGCCTGCACAGCGTGACCGAGCCTTTATACCGGCGGGCGCGCTGTGCTCTGCTCACAGCTATCCAGACAGTCAGTGCAGGGAGAGTGTTGCTGCTTCAGGGAAAGGTTTGCGGCCCTTTATAGCTATTTCCGTAGCAGGGCTGCAAACAGTGTGACCAAAAGTCCTTCTCAGGACTATTCTAGTTGTATACAGGCAGGCAGGGTATAGCCAGGTCGGAGTACAGTAGCAGAGTCCTTCTCAGGACTATTGTTGCTGTATACAGGCAGGCAGGCAGGCAGGCAGGCAGGGTATATAGCCATTCCTAGTGGTGACCGTATACCAGCCTTCATCATATCTGGGGCTGGTGTACACAGTCTAAAACAGTCCACATAGTGTCAGAGTTCTCATTAATTTTTGCTCCTAAAACCTGTTAGGTTCTTAGTGCGTCCGTGCTTGCATTTAAAAACCGCACGTGTGTGCCTGTCGGTGGCAGCGTACAGGTGCACTTGTGTGCGTTTTTACCAAACTATTATATAACGCACAAGTGTAGTGTATAATACACGTCAGTCAGCAGTGGCTGATAGTGTCAGAGTTCTCGTCATTAATTTTTTCTCCTAAAACCTGTGTTAGGTTCCTAGTGCGTCCGTGCTTGCATTTAAAAACCGCACGTGTGTGCCTGTCGGTGGCAGCGTACAGGTGCACGATTTGCACAAACTTTGATATAACGCCCAAGTCTAGTGAATACACGTCAGCACAGCATTGCAAAATGCGCAAGGGCGTTGGCAAGGAACAAGGAAGTGGACGTGATGGTGGTGCAGGCAGAGGCCGAGGTCGTGGGCAAGCTCTAATTTTGCCACAACAAAGGGCCACATCTAGTCGCTCGCACTTCCTGTCCCAAATTCTTGGGGACCGCAGCAGTACACCGCTCTTGAACCAAGACCAGTGTCAACAGGTTGTTAGTTGGATAGCGGATAATGCTTCCAGTCAGATTGGCACCACCACTAACACTCTGTCTTCCACACGGTCAAGTGTCAGTAGCCGTGATACTGCACCGCACATTTCAGAACCTGAACCTCCTTCCTACCACAAGGCTGAGTACACGTCCTCGGACATTACTGATCCCACACTTGGACACTCGGAAGAGCTGTTCACGTTTCCATTCGCACATTCTGGCCTCTCGCCAGCTCATGTTGAAGTGGGTCATGAGGAGATCGTATGTACAGATGGCCAAATATTTGAGCAGCCACGTTCTCACGAAGTTGGCAACGTGTCTCAACAAGGGGTGGACGATGATGAGACAAAATTGCCAGGAAGTCAGGAGGAGGAGCAGGGTGCGGAAGAGGAAGACGACGTGGTGGATGATCCAGTAACTGACCCAACCTGGCAGGAGGATATGCAGAGCGAGGACAGCAGTGCACAGGGGGAGGGAGGCGTAGCTTCCCAACAGGCAGTAAGAAGCAGGGTGGTGGCTCCAGGCAGAAGTCAGGCAACCGTTCCCCGGAACACGACACAAGGTGCCTGTACAAATGTTAGGTCTTCCCGAGTCTGGCAGTTTTTTAAGTTGGCTCCAGATGATTCTAAAAAGGCCATTTGCAACACCTGCCGTGCCAGCATCAGCAGGGGTACCAAAACTAGCAGCCTGACCACAACCAGCATGATCAGGCACATGTCAGCCAAGCACCCGACTTTGTGGGAAGTACAACAGAGTCGAGGAGCAGTGCTTGCTGATGTCACTGCTACGTCTTCGCTGGTTGTGCATGCGAGCCAATCCCCTGTCCATGCTGCCTGCGAACAAGCCTCCTCCGGTCCTGCACCTGCAGTTGCCTACGCAGAAATAACACCATCATCAAGCACGTCCTTGTCCCAGTGCAGCGTTCAGTTATCCATTCAGCAAACCTTTGAACGCAGGCGCAAATACACTGCCAACACCCCACATGCCACAGTTCTAAATGCTAACATTTCGCGACTGCTTGCGCTGGAAATGTTGCCTTTTAGGCTGGTGGAGACAGAAGCATTCCGCGACCTGATGGCGGCAGCTGTCCCACGTTACTCGGTCCCCAGCCGCCACTATTTCTCCCGGTGTGCCGTCCCCGCGTTGCATAACCACGTGTCACAAAACATCACACGTGCCCTGAACAACGCTGTTTCACCCAAAGTCCACCTAACCACAGACACATGGACAAGTGCTTGTGGGCAAGGCCGCTACATCTCGTTGACGGCACACTGGGTTAATATTGTGGAAGCTGGGACCCAGTCTGAGCGAGGGACGGAACACGTCCTTCCCACACCAAGGTTTGCAGGCCCTACCTCAGTCAGTGTTTCACCCACACTCTACAGCTCCGGAATGTCATGCTCTTCAGCCTCCTCCTCCTCCTGCGCATCCTCATCCACTGTACCCTCCACACCAGTCTCAAGCTGGAAGCACTGCAGCACTGCCTCGGCGAAGCGGCAACAGGCTGTGCTGAAGCTAATCTGCATAGGTGACAAACCCCACAATGCAGAAGAGCTGTGGACAGCTCTGAAACAGCAGGCAGATCACTGGCTCACACCTCTGAACCTAAAGCCAGGAAAGGTCGTGTGTGACAATGGCCGGAACCTGGTGGCGGCTTTGAGGCGAGGCCAGCTGACACATGTTCCATGCGTGGCCCATGTGCTCAACCTCGTGGTTCAGCGGTTTATAAAGTCATACCCAGAGCTGTCTGATCTGCTGGTAAAAGTTCGCCTCCTGTCTGCACATTTTCGAAAGTCACCTACTGCTTCAGCCGGCCTTGCCGGCTTTCAGCGCAGTTTGCATCTTCCGGCTCACAGACTGGTGTGTGATGTCCCCACGCGTTGGAATTCAACTCTGCACATGTTGGTCAGGATATGTGCGCAGAAGAGGGCAGTTGTTGAGTACCTGCATCACCTAAGCCGTCGGGAAATGGGTCAAACTCCACACATAACACCTGAGGAGTGGAGATGGAGTCCGACCTATGTACCATCCTCCAAAACTTTGAGGACTCCACCAAGATGGTGAGTGGTGATGACGCCATTATTAGCGTCACCATACCGCTACTCTGCCTTCTAAAACGGTCTCTGCTCAAAACCAAACATGATGCATTGCAGGCGGAGCGCGATGAGTTGCAGCAAGAAACAGTAGTGGGTGTGGGTGATGATAACACACAGCCCAGCCTCGTCTCATCACAACGTGCAGTGGAGGACTATGACGAGGAGGAGGATGAAGACATGGAGCAAATCTCCGGCCAAATTGAGGATATGACATGCACACCAGTCATATCCTCGGTTCAGCGTGGCTGGCCAGAGGACAGGGTAGATGAGGAGGAGGAGGAGGAGGAGGACAGCATGTTCAGTCAACGTGTTGGTCAGGCTACTGAAGTCCTGGCTGTTAAGAGTCTGGCGCACATGGCTGACTTTATGGTAAGCTGCCTGTCTCGTGACCCTCGCGTTAAGAACATCTTGGCCGACAATCATTACTGGTTGGTAACACTGTTAGACACACGCTACAAGGAGAACTTTATGTCTCTTATTCCCGAGGCGGAGAGGTCAACCAAAATGCAGCAGTTCCGGAAGGCCATAGTCACGGAAGTAGGCAAAGCATTCCCCTCACAAAACGCTAGCGGCATAGGTCAGGAATCAGTGGACAACCAAGGCGTACAGCCAAGAGAGGCACAAGTCCAATCCGCCAGAGGTAGGGGAACAGTCTTTAAGATGTGGGACAGTTTTCTCAGCCCCTCACGTACCACAGCCCCTGAGGTGCGGGGTAGTGCCACAAGAAATCCTAAGTTTGCCCAGATGCTCAAGGAGTACCTTGCAGATCGAACAACTGTACTCCGACATTCCTCTGTGCCTTACAATTATTGGGTATCCAAGGTGGACACGTGGCATGAATTGGCTCTCTACGCCTTGGAAGTCCTGGCCTGCCCTGCCGCTAGCGTTTTGTCAGAGCGTGTTTTTAGTGCCGCAGGTGGAATCATTACAGATAAACGCACCCGCCTGTTAACTGAAAATGCTGACAGGCTGACTCTGATCAAGATGAACAAGGGTTGGATTGGGCCACACTTCACCACACCACCAGCAAATGAGAGCGGAATTTAAAGTTTGTAACGGGAATTTGCCATGTACCTCCAGTCACCCATGGGTACACACTTCTGGACTTTGGATAATCGCTGGACTGCTCCTCCTTCTCCTCATGCGCCACCATGATGACCGTTACAAGAGTTAGGCCTTTGTTTCAGGTATACCCCCAGTGGTAAATTTTTTCGCCCATTCTTTGCAGAATGGACATTACAACGACAGGAGACCCGCTCCTTTGCAATGGGAACAATGTTTTGAGGCCCTCATGCACGTCTCTACCCAGGGACAACGTGGAGCCTCCCAATTTTTGGCTGCCCTGCCAAAGGGCTATACTATAATACACCCACTTCCTGACAATGGACACTTAATGTTTTGAGGCCCTCATGCACGTCTCTATCCAGGGACAACGTGGAGCCTCCCAATTTTTGGCTGCCCTGCCAAAGGGCTATACTATAATAGACCCACTTCCTTACAATGGGCACTTCAGGTTTACAGGCCCTCATGCACGTCTGTATGCAGGGGCATTGGTGAACCTCACAATTTTGGACTGCCCTGGCAAAGGAAAATACTACAAAGACTCAGTTCCTCAAAATGGGCACATTAGACTCAGAGGCCTTTATGTACGTCTCTTCTCAGGGACATCGGAGTGCCACACAATGTTTTACGTAAAATCTTTCATGTATTGATCTCAAAAAGTAACATACACCAGCTCTATCTCACTATTGCGTATGTGCCCTTAACATTTCCGCCATGAAAAATCATTTTGGTGTCATTTTGGAAGGCTTTCTGGTGAGTCCGTACAAATGGCGTAAAACGCGGACAAAATTGTTCACAGCTGTGACTTTTGAGTGATAAATGCTTCAAGGGGTCTTCCCCATGCTGTTGCCATGTCATTTGAGCACTCTTCTGAGACTTTTGTGCCATTTTTAGGGTTTCTCCATGCTGCCGGTGGTCATTTCACAAAAATACTCGGGTCTCCCATAGGATAACATTGGGCTCGTTGCTCGGGCCGAGTACACGAGTATCTTGGGAGGCTCGGCCCGAGCTTCGAGCACCCGAGCTTTTTAGTACTCGCTCATCACTACTAAGGATGTGTTTTGTTAAAGAGATTGAGAAGTGTTCAGTACAATTGATTGGGTCTTTGTTATAAAAAGTTGAAATGTTTCAGGATGGTATTTCAGGAAGGGGCCATGAAGGGGACATTATTACATGGGGAGGTGAATACGTAAATTTTATAGGATCTAGAACTCTACAAATGCCTATACATCTGACCAACATGCAAGTGGAGGCCCAGTTCCAAATTTTGCTCCAGGGCCCATTGGACTCCTGTTACGCTACTGCTGGGAGGCGACTCACATCATGAAGAAATGACACATTTTAGTTTGCATGGCCTAAAGTTTATAACAGCCTGTGACTTAATACATTGTAAGTGATAAAAATGTATCAACTTCCAGCTACTTTCCCTCTGCAGGACACTGTAATGTAATAGAAGACGTGTACAAGTGCCGTGAATGAGCACACAAGCGCCTGAGGAATAACCATTTGCAAATATCTCTTCTATGATAACACCTTAAATAATTAATGGTGATATGTTTTCCTCTCAAATGCTAAAAATACATCTGTATTTATAGAAAGGAACATTAGGAGTTCACTGGATTTTATAGGACACATTGCATTTGTCAATTACATAGCAATGGGAAAAGAGGAAGAAAAGAACTGGATGTTCTCCACAGTGTTTGAATGAAATTTCCGAAATATCCACAACGCTGCTACCGAAAAAACAATGGACTTTCTTCCCATAAGGAAAATCCACTGCGTATCTGACCTGTGAGAACCGGGTCAATCTGGCATTACGTTTAATGAGGTGAGTTCACCTTAGGTCACAGTTGTTGGTACCCACGGTACCTGAGCTGTTACCTCAGGTGAACTCATTGAACTCAGTGAACTCACTACAGGTGAATTCATTCATTTCAAAGCTGGATTACCGGATTAGGCCATGTACGCAAGTTGCGTGTTTAGTTGCAGACATTTCTGCATCTCCTGGCAGAAAAATGCACCAAAAACACAACGCAATCGGGATGGGATGGTTAAAGTGACGGAATTTTTTAGGCTGGGGAGCCCGATAACCATGAGCCTCTCCAGCCTTAGAATACCAGCCCCCAGCTGACCACTTTATCTTCACTGGGCATCAAAATTGGGAGGAACCACATGCCTTTTTTAAAGCTATTTATTTAAACAATTAAAAAAAAGCCTCATGAGGTCCCACATATTTTGATACACAGCTAAGATAACAAGCACAGCTGGGAGCAACATCCTGTAGCTGTATGCTTTATCTGTGTTTTGTATCAAGGTACGATGGACCCTACATCATTTTTTTAAAATTATTTATTTTTACACTTCACAACCAATCACAGGCGTTGGCACGCCATCAGTCTGACTGCAACCAATCACAGACACTGTCACAGAGGGTGGGTGGGGGAAACAGTGAATATGCATGAGAGTTAATGATCAGGCCCGATCTCTAGTTTGCTTTCTTTTACCTTTTTTTAAATATTTTACTTGGGTTGCTGAACACAAACAGTAACACGGACTTCCCTGAGAAGTCTGTTCGGGGTCTATGCACTAAGGGGTACTTTACACGTTGCAACATTGCTACCACTATATCGTCGGGGTCACATCGTTAGTGACGCACATCCGGTGCCGGTAGCGACATCGCAACGTGTAAATCCTGGATGTAACAATGAACGAGCACAGAAGCGTACAATCTCGCTGAACTGTGTAACATCGTTCATTTCCATTATGTTGGATCGACCGCAGGTACGATGTTGTTTGTCGTTCCTGCAGCTCCACACATCGCTGTCTGTAAACCCGCAGGAGCGACAAACATCTCCTTACCTGCGTCCACCGGCAATGCGGAAGGGAGAAGGTGGGCGGGATGTTATGTCCCGCTCATCTCCGCCCCTCCACTTCTATTGGCCGGCTGATTAGTGACATCGCGGTGACGTCGCTGTGACGCCGAACGCACCTCCCCCTTGAAGGAGGGATTGTTCGGCAGTCACAGCGACGTCGCCGAGCAGGTATGTGCGTGTGAAGCTGCCGCTACGGCAGAAATCACCACATATCGCATGTGCGACGGGGGCGGGTGCTATTGCGCTGGACATCGCTAGCCGATGTTAGTGATGTCGCAGCGTGTAAAGTACCCCTAAGTGTCTGGTACAGACCCTGAACCTCCCATTTAGGATTCATTCATCACTACATCAGATCATTTGATCGTTTGCACTATATAATACATCATTTCATATAGGAAAATTAATACTCTTCTATGAAGCACAGCGTTTGGTATGCTGAGATGGCAAAGGAGTGCACCCCACCCTAGATTCTAACACTTTTGTGATTGTCAGTGATTGACAGCTGCTTCTAAGTGATTAAAGAGCAGCAATTGGTGCAATCTCTGGTTGTACGCCGTGGTGAAGAGGGTTCCTGCACTAGACGTGTGACATGAATGTACATGTTATAAAGGCTTTAAAATGGCCTAATCAATATTGTGTAGGTCCCCCTTGTGCTGCCATAACACCTCTAATGCAATAAGACATGGACTCCACAAGACCTCCACAGGTGTCTGGGGATATTTGGCACTAAGACATTAACAGCAGATCTTACAGACAGTCTGTAAATTGCAGGTTGGAGCCTTTGTTGTTCAGACATTCATAAATGAGCCATGTGCATCCATGTCCATGTCGCACTCAGGGATATGGGGTACTCGGTTCCAGGCAGTATAGGTTTTAGGGAAGTTACGGTGGTGGCCGTTACCCGGTTCCATGTCCTGGGCCCTTTTTGTAATGGGGACGTTTACAGGGGAGAATAAGGTAATGTTAACTTGTGACGCGACTTGCGGTGTTGCGGCTAAGTGTAGGGAGACGCCGCTGCAGAATGTCTCTACTGGGGCTGATTGTATTGGCAGCTAGTATGGTAGTCCCTCCGCAAGTAGGGTTTTGCCCCAGAGGGTGTATGGTGCAGTGGGCGTCGGAAGAAGGTAGTCCACACAGAGGTTTAGCGCAACTGGTTTACTCACTGCTGGTAGATGTTTACTGGTTGCCCGAAGCCGGCTCGTTTCGCCTCCAGATCCCCTTCGTCCCAGTGCCAGTCTGGTTCTTTGGTACCTTCTTCCCCTGCACCTGTCTCTGGTAAGTGAGTCCCCGTGGTATGGAACAACTGGGGATCCCCGTCCTGTGTTTTGTCCACTTCTGTCCGCCTAACGGTAGCGTGAACCCTGTGGGGTTGGAGTCTCTGGTCCTGTCCCCGATTCTCCCTTTGCTACTGAGTCTTCGGATTTTTAGGGTCAGCAAGGTCCTTGATGGTCCCCTTTGCTGTGCAGGTGTTAACAGGTCGGCTTGGAGCTCTTTCCTGTCCTAGGGTCCTGTACCCTGTTGGTGCGTAGTTCCGGGAGTGCTCCACCGTACTCCACCAGCAACCACTTCTCCTGGGTACCAGGTCACCGTTAACGCGCGACAGACCGTCACATCATGTCCACCTTCACATACTACACACTACTGACTTCTATTGTCCACAGTCTGCCCCTCCCACCTGGTCAACTAGTGGACTGGATTGGCTCCACCTCTAGGTGGCCATCTATTGGTCCGACCCTAGCTATGTACCATTGTATGGGGGATTGTTGGGGAAAACTGGGATTACCTGGGGTTTTGTTGGTACCGGCACTGGGGTTCTGGGTCCCTAAGGGGGTAGGCTCTGCATCCCTGGTGGGGATGCAGAACCTTGTAGCTCTCTGATGGCTTCAGGGGCGCTACATCCAAGCCGCCAGTTTTCCTTCCTTGGTCCACTTTAGTAGATACTAATCATGAGTCCTTCTCTGTACCTCCACTTTTAGGCAACAATAGCTCTCTATGGCCACAACCCTCTGTACGGTGCTATATTGTGTGAACAATGAAGATGAAAAAGTCCCTTAAACTTTCTGATCTACCTTCTGCCTTCTTTGTCTACTTGGAAAACAGCTAAAAAATTTGTTCCAATTCCTCAAGGAGAAAATGCCAATCTTGAAGAAAGGTCCACTGGAAAAAAGATGTGCCAAATTCATTAAAAGGTGAATGCATTTTCTTTTGTGGCTTCCAAGTAGAAGAATAAGAAATCTAATGCTAGACATTCTGTTATGAACATAAACACTCACACATAGGTAACGGAAAAAGGAAAGACTACAGGGAGACGTTACACCCAACTGGTCCCTGTACAGACTAGAAAGAACCTAGCTGCAAAACTTGAAACAAAACCTTGGACCCGACTCCCTAAAAGGATGTTGAGGGGTTTCTCACACCTCCCGAAGGACCAGAGAGGCTGCCAGTAAGGGGAGAGGAAGGTGTGCAGGATGATATGTGGTGCCCCTGAGGCTTCAGTTGCCACAGGGTACTGCATCTCCCTTAAGATGTAGTACTCATCCCGGGTAAGGAGAGGTTAATTGCTGGTGTTTCTTACATTCAGAAATCACAAATAGATTGGTGCTTTGCCACTGGGGGTATGGCCATCACGAAGCATGGGACTTTCCTGGTCACCAGGACAACCACCTGGGGGCCGGGAACCACTTGGGGAAAGGGGAAGGAGCATCTTCACACATAGTCAGTTAGCCCCTTGGGATGAGGCACACACTAGGACCTCAGTCCAATCTTCTTCTACCTCACACTTCTGGGAGCGTCATAGGACCCGAGGCTTGGAGCTTACAGCTCAGCCCGGGTTCTCCACAGCTACACGGGATTCCAGGGTCTGCGGAGAGTGCAGGAAACACCCTCAGCCCATTCCACATTCCACCTACACAGGGATTGGAGAGACCCCGACCAAAAAGGACTCACAGTGGGAACAGTGGCGGTGACCTCGAATTGCTTGGGATCAGCTGGGGCCCATCACGGCGGTGACCGACATTTTCCAGGTAAAACAGGACTGTGAGTAAAGAGATCTTGAACCCGCAGAGACTGTGTCCGCCTTTCCTTGCCGGCGCCTCGCGCTTTGGCCCCATCATTACTTCGGGCGCTTTGGACCCGCTCCACCTGTGGGCAGCAGAAACATCTTAGCTGCTACTACCATCAGCCTCAGAAGACGACGACAGCAGGGGGGGCGTCACAAAACCATCCTCCACCATCATCACCCCCCTTCCCCCTCCCTTTATTGTACACCTCGGGGCCACGAAACCGGGCAAAGGCCACCCGTGACATCCCGAGACCCGACATCACTGGCCAGGCAACGAGTAAAGTTATCCCTTTGCCCCGTAGGTCCTACTGATACAAAAACCCAGAGTAAGAAAACTGAAATATGCTCATGTAAAGTAGAGAGGAAAGGCTTTAGAGAATTACAAATAAATGGATCTAGTAAACCTCCCACAAACCTAAAAGAGTCGAAAGGAAAAGGTGCTGGGAAGGAAAACAAACCGACCGACTGCAGAAACTAAACTGGTGTTTGCCCAACAAGGTAGACCACTAATGGCTGGAACTGCTAAACACAAATCCACCTAGAGATATCGTCAGTAAGGAAGAGCCGTGAAAGGTGAATATATATAACCCAACCCAAAATGTGATAGGGCGGACCAAACGGCAAAATGAGAAACACCTGGAGAGAAGAGAACCAATAAAGGAGAACAAAGACAATTGGAACCATCAGTATATGGACAGAGGTACTGACCACGAAACAACAGGTCACCAGATCAAATCCCCAAACTCAACCATGACACATTCCTCCGTCCTCTAAGCCCCATCCGTTCATAGGACAGCTGTGGAACTGGCATAAACTTTTTGGTGACTTACCCCCATTGAGTATTACATCGTACCAGCCCTATGGTATAAAAATCGGGAACACCATGTACAACTTGTGACTACTTGGTGATAACATTTTATTTACCACAATCCGGAGAACTCCTTTAAGTTAGAGAACCCACACGGCCAACTACTCGTCTGTGATGACGCGAGGAACATAAAAAATCCTTCTTGCGTTGGCAGCCCACATAAATAGGTTAGATTTACTGCTCTCCTAATGACTGTGAAAGACTCAGAAACAAGAGGATACCCCAAAGAGCTGAACAGGTGTCCGCTCACTCCGCTACAGGCGGCATCAGGTTTCCCAATCGCTTAGGTATCTGATCTCATGTGTGGACTTGGCAGGAGAACAAAAAACACAGAAAAACACCAAAGAGGGAGACGCAGATGGAAAGAAACAATTTGGACAACGCTGGCATGTATCACTGCAATGTAAATACACAGAGGAAGTGTCACTTATAGATACATTGTATCCCGGAATCAGAACACAGAATATTGCCTTGTACCATTGCTACATTTTGACCATATGAAAAATTACATTTGTGATGTGTTTTAAATCATCTATGGATTACGGTGCACATATCAATTTAAAAAAAAAAAAAAAAAAGTGGAGGTACTGCAGCTCAGCTCCTATTGAAGTGAATGGGGTTGGTCGAGCATCGAAACACATTGGAACTTATAACCTTCTCTCAGGCTCTGCACCCTGACTGGCACCGGTCCCGAAGGGGCTGTTGGGGCTCACCCTCCAGCTACCGTATGAACTCCTCCATCTCAAAGCTCCACTCGGTCGTCTCCTGCTTCTCTCTCAGTCTGTCCTGTGCAAACTCAGTGCGGTGTCATGGCCCCTGGTCCTGCGACTAATTCCTCCAGCCTCCCGTCCCCAGGACCAGTTTGCTAATCTCTGCTCTCCTAAGGCTCTCTGCTCCCTTCTGCTCCGAGACTGTTCTGAGGTCAAAACCCTTCTAAAGTGAAACTAAGTGTGTTCGCTCACTTCCCAGGCAGCCCCCACCTTTTTGATGATTCATCCTGCCTGGGAATTTCCCCGCCTGGCTGAGTAATGTAAGTGCTGGCTCACTAACTAACTGGGTGTTTATGTAAGTGTATTGTGTAAGCTCCAAGTACCAGCGGTTAACCTCCTCTTACCCGGGATAAGCATTACACCTTAAGACAGATGCAATACTCTGTGGCGACTGAAGCCTCAGGGGCACCACACCACCTAATGTGATTTTCCCCATTCTGGTAAATATTCCAGGAGAAAGGCTCAGTTAAAGGTAAGTGATGCAAAAGTATGTGCCCCCTCCGCATTACACCTGACCTCCCATCCCACATCCATAGACATTAATATTGAGTCGGCTCCTCTACAGATATAACGGCTCCTACAAGATTTTAGAGGTGTCTGTGGGAAGTTTTACCCCTTCATACAGTAGAGCATTTTTAAAGTGAAACCCTGATGTTGGGGGAGAAGCCAGGCTCCAACGTTCAGGTTTAGTTGTTGGATGGGGCTGAGGCCTGGGCTCCCTGCGGCCGGTTATATTTTTCCACCAAACTTCCTCCATGTCTGTATGGAGCTTGTGCACTGGGCACAGCCATGAACACCAAAAAGATTCTTCACCAAACTGTTCCCACAAAGCTGGAAGCTGCAAATGTCCACAATGTCTTGTGTTGAAGAAATAAGATTTCCCTTCACTGGAACTAAGGGCCCCAGGCTGCCCCCTGATAACAGCCCGGAGCATCATCCGCCTCCACCAAACTGTGCAGCGGGCACAATGCAGTCAGGAGGTAACGTTCTCCATTCATCAAACCCAGTCTCCTCCATCAGAAGCAGATATGATCCATCACTGCACAGAAGACGTCTCCTCCACAGTCCAGTGGTGGTGGCTTTACACTGCTCCATCCAACACTCAGCACTGTGCTTGGTCATGTACGGCTCAGCATTGTGTATGGTAATGTGCGGCTTGTCTTTGTGCTTGGTGATGTATGGCTCAGCATTGTGCCTGGTGATGTACGGCTCAGCATTGTGCTTGGTGATGTACGGCTCAGCATTGTGCTTGGTGATGTACGGCTCAGCATTGTGCCTGGTGATGTACGGCTCAGCATTGTGCTTGGTGATGTACGGCTCAGCATTGTGCCTGGTGATGTACGGCTCGGCATTGTGCCTGGTGATGTATGGCTCGGCATTGTGTTTGGTGATGTACGGCTCGGCATTGTGCTTCGTGATGTATGGCTCTGCATTGTGCTTGGTGATGTACGGCTCAGCATTGTGCTTGGTGATGTATGGCTCAGCATTGTGCCTGGTGATGTACGGCTCGGCATTGTGCTTAGTGATGTACGGCTCGGCATTGTGTTTGGTGATGTACGGCTCGGCATTGTGCTTGGTGATGTACGGCTCTGCATTGTGCTTGGTGATGTACGGCTCAGCATTGTGCTTGGTGATGTATGGCTCGGCATTGTGCTTGCTGATGTATGGCTCAGCATTGTGCTTGGTGATGTATGGCTCAGCATTGTGCTTGGTGATGTATGGCTCAGCATTGTGCTTGGTGATGTACGGCTCAGCATTGTGCTTGGTGATGTACGGCTCAGCATTGTGCTTGGTGATGTACGGCTCGGCATTGTGCTTGGTGATGTACGGCTCAGCATTGTGCTTGGTGATGTACGGCTCGGCATTGTGCTTGGTGATGTACGGCTCTGCATTGTGCTTGGTGATGTACGGCTCGGCATTGTGCTTGGTGATGTATGGCTCAGCATTGTGCCTGGTGATGTACGGCTCGGCATTGTGCTTAGTGATGTACGGCTCGGCATTGTGTTTGGTGATGTACGGCTCGGCATTGTGCTTGGTGATGTACGGCTCTGCATTGTGCTTGGTGATGTACGGCTCAGCATTGTGCTTGGTGATGTACGGCTCAGCATTGTGCTTGGTGATGTACGGCTCAGCATTGTGCTTGGTGATGTATGGCTCGGCATTGTGCTTGGTGATGTATGGCTCGGCATTGTGCTTGGTGATGTACAGCTCAGCATTGTGCTTGGTGATGTACGGCTCAGCATTGTGCTTGGTGATGTACGGCTCGGCATTGTGCTTGGTGATGTACAGCTCGGCATTGTGCTTGATGATGTACGGCTCGGCATTGTGCTTGCTGATGTACGGCTCGGCATTGTGCTTGGTGATGTACGGCTCAGCATTGTGCTTGGTGATGTATGGCTCAGCATTGTGCTTGGTGATGTACGGCTCGGCATTGTGCTTGGTGATGTATGGCTCGGCATTGTGCTTGGTGATGTATGGCTCGGCATTGTGCTTGGTGATGTACAGCTCAGCATTGTGCTTGGTGATGTACGGCTCGGCTTTGTGCTTGGTGATGTACGGCTCGGCATTGTGCTTGATGATGTACGGCTCGGCATTGTGCTTGCTGATGTACGGCTCGGCATTGTGCTTGGTGATGTATGGCTCAGCATTGTGCTTGGTGATGTATGGCTCAGCATTGTGCTTGGTGATGTACGGCTCGGCATTGTGCTTGGTGATGTATGGCTCGGCATTGTGCTTGGTGATGTATGGCTCGGCATTGTGCTTGGTGATGTACGGCTCAGCATTGTGCTTGGTGATGTACAGCTCAGCATTGTGCTTGGTGATGTACGGCTCGGCTTTGTGCTTGGTGATGTACGGCTCGGCATTGTGCTTGATGATGTACGGCTCGGCATTGTGCTTGGTGATGTATGGCTCAGCATTGTGCTTGGTGATGTATGGCTCAGCATTGTGCTTGGTGATATACGGCTCAGCATTGTGCTTGGTGATGTACGGCTCTGCATTGTGCTTGGTGATGTACAGCTCAGCATTGTGCTTGGTGATGTACGGCTCGGCATTGTGCTTGGTGATGTACGGCTCGGCATTGTGCTTGGTGATGTACAGCTCAGCATTGTGTTTGGTGATGTACAGCTCAGCATTGTGCTTGGTGATGTACGGCTCGGCATTGTGCTTGGTGATGTACGGCTCGGCATTGTGCTTGGTGATGTACGGCTCGGCATTGTGCTTGGTGATGTACGGCTCGGCATTGTGCTTAGTGATGTACGGTTGCTGCAGCAGCTTATTTTTTCTGTTTGTATATGTGTGGCTGAGTTGCTACACTTCAAATTGCTTCTAAATAGTACTAGTCATAGAAAAAGATTTATGAGGAAGAAATGCCATGAACGGACTTGTTACCCTGGTGGCTCCTATTACAGGATGCGCTGGTATCAGTGAGCTCTGCACCAGCAGCCGTTCTGTCACATGATACCGTAGCATGGCGAGGGGCTGTATGTTATATACTGGGGTGGGGGCCAGAGGTTATACACCGGGGCAAAGGGAAAGAATGAGAAACCTGAATTTAATGATAAAGACGTGTGTCCCGATTCCTGTGTCCATAACATTTATAGTCTTCTTAGGTCCAGTCTCCCAATCTCCTGATTGCCACTACCTTTGATTCTGATCCTCTTCTTTATGCATTTGAAAATGGGGCTGGATTGGTTCAGTGATATTGACCTAGGACCAGAAGGTTGACTAATGCATTTGGCCATGTAAGGGGATGCAGTAGCAAAGAGACACATGCAGCAGTGATAAGGGGAGAGACAGGGTCAGGTAACAGTTGTGGCACAGTTATACAGTGTGTCCACCCATATCCTGTCCACCGCCATTAACTTGAGAACAGCGTCAGCTATAGGTATAGAAGTGGTGTCTAGGTATAGTGAAGTAGCCATGCGCTACACAATGAAACCAGCTATAGCGCCACCTGGTGGAAAACAACGGAGTTATCATTTTTATCTCGAAAACGGAACGAGATAGAGAAAAAAAGTGAATTACAAAGTTGCAGGGCATCATCAATTCCATATGAATCGACACCTTGCATACAGAAATGCTATGATATGAAACCCATGACCCCCCCAAAACATTGAATGCTGGTCACGCATATGGCGCTCATTTAACTTTGATGCTCACAGTGGCCCCCGTCAGCTGCAATGCACATCTGGACTCTGCACAGCATACTGTATCTTGCTGCACGTTGTGCAATATGGTAGGTGACACGTTTGCACGAGCATCTGTGATACGTCGTCGTAGGTCCTGCAATGTTGGTGGAGGGGTCGCATACACCTGCTGTTTGATGTCACCTCACAGAAAGAAGTCCAATGGGGTCAGGTCAGGTGAGTGTGGAGGGCACTCCACGCAGCCACCATACCAATGACTTGTAGGAAGGTCTCCATGAGGTATCGCTTCACGTCCGCAGCCTTGTGAGATTTACATGTTCTAATCATAGCATTTCTGTATGCAACGTGTCGATTCATATTGAATTGATGAGGCCCTACAACTTTGTAATTCATTTTTTTTCTCTATCTCGTTCCGTTTTCGAGATAAAAATGCTAACTCCGTTGTTTTCCACCAGGTGGCGCTATAGGTGGTTTCATTGCGTAGCGCATGGCTACTTTACTATACCTAGACACCACTTCTACGCCTATAGCTGCCGCCATTCTCAAGCTAATGGCGGAGGACATGATATTGGTGGACACACTATATAAAAGCCAGGGACTGCCGAGAAGGGGCAAAGTTGGTGCCTCATCCTGTACCAGGAAAGACGTGTGAGTAATGGACTGAGCTTCCAGCCAGAAGAAGACCGAATACCAATTCTTGATGAAGACCGAATACTGGTTCCTGAAGAAGACCAAATATTGATTCCTGAAGAAGAAAGAATACCGATTCTTGAAGAAGACCAAATACCGACTGCTGAAGGAGACCGCTCGGATCCGGGGTCTGCTGTGGCTCGAGGGTCTCCGGACCCGGGGTCTCACGGCCACTTCAAATGTAAAGGGGGGCTGGGTGTATTTACAGGGGATAAGAGTTTGTGACGCCACCCGTGATTCGCGGTAAGGGGAGTACCGCCGCTGCTGATGGGAGTACCAGGGGGAGATGGAGTGGGGGCATCCAGATGACGTTCCCTCCATGGGTAGGGGAGGCCTTCGGACTCTGGATGGTGGAGGTGTAGCGGAGCGCAGTGCAGGTTGGAAGCAGGGGAAGACAGTGTACTCACTCAGGCCGTGTTGGTAGTGATGCGACCGCAAAGCAGACTCTGACATAAAGGTCAACCAAGTCTCTGGGTGCCGCTGCCTCTCTGGGGGAGCTCGTCCGGGAATCCGCTCCCGTTGATGTTGCTGGTGGTCTTGACCTGCCTCCTTGCACTAATGTTAGATGTTTCCCAGTGACCCCTCGGCTTGAAGCTTTCAGGGTCCTGCTCCCTACACTTAAGTAGAAGAGCTGTGCTCTCAATGGCTGACACTTGGGATTTCAGTGGGCTGCATGGGTTGAAAAGCCCTATCCCCCTCGTTGTGTTGGTGCCTTCGATCTCTGAGCTGTTTGGGACAGTTCATAGAGATACTATACTCCAGAGGTTAATTATCAGGTTGTGTGAAGCTACTCCCTGATCTAGGGTCCAGTACCCCGCCGTGCTCGGTACCGGTTCAGTTACTAGGTACTCCGGTGCCGACTGTTCTCCAAAACTAAGTCTGGCTCCTTTCTCCAATACCTTGCAACCGAGTCTCCGACTCCTCCGGTCCCAGACCACCGTCTGCGACCTAACCAACGTCTCCCAGGGAGCTCCAACTCCCCTCGCTCCTCACTCTCTGAGGGCTACCAGTCAACTGACTCTGCCCCTTCTACCAGTCTGTCTGACCCCTAGGCAGGTGGCCCTATTCCAGCTAGACCACCCACTAGTGTGCCTGACAGGGTGTGGTGTGAGGGGTAACTAGGATTTGAATGCTGATGAAGCAACACCAAAGGTTAAGATCCCAGAATCATGGAGGGTGAGTTCTGCACTATAAGAAAAAGGAGTACAGTTCCCTGTGACCCTGACTAGCCCAGGGCGTCACAAATACAAATTTCCTGACTCCCTTCCAACCAATGATGCCAGATAGAGGACAATTGGGTACAGTGGATTTAAACACCCAAACATTTGGTTCCTGCAGGAGTTAAAGGTTACTCCACTCTCCCCATAGAGAACACATTTATGCAGCCAATCCACCTATAGCTTACACTTTACCATCCCCCAGATACTAATGAACTGCCTGTGATGGTAGACACTACGAGCAGTATAAATAGAAAGATAGTTAGACAAGCCAGGATCATAAGCCAGGAGGTAACATTTAAGGTTCAGGGAGCAGGCAGAGATGTGGTCAGGAAGATATCCGAGGTGAGATGCCGGTTGGTAACGTATAAGGCTCAGAGAACAGACAGAGACCTCACCAGGAAGAGGTACAAGGTCAGAAGTCGGGAGGTAACGTATAAGGTTCAGGGAGCAGACAGAGAAGTGGTCAGAAAGAGATCTGAGGTCAGAAGCCGGGCGGTAATGTATAAGGTTCAGGGAGCAGAGAGAGATGGGTCAGGAAGAGGTCTGAGGTCAGAAGCCGGGCGGTAATGTATAAGGTTCAGGGAGCAGAGAGAGATGGGTCAGGAAGAGGTCTGAGGTCAGAAGCCTAGATCAAAACACTTACACCAAACAGGAGCCGAAGGAGGCGAAGTTCAGACAGAGCAAGCCCAGTTAAAAAACAGAGCAATCATCAGGAACGAGGCGCATCTGTGAAGGCACCTCCCAAAACCAGTGGGGACCCTAGTGATGAGAGACAACCTGTCAGCAAGTGCACAAGACACATACCAGAGCATTTTCAAATGCAAAATTCTCCGCACAGCAGAACCGTGACACTGTCCATTGCTTCTCTCTCATATTGATTCATTCGCACTTTAATAATTTTCGGAGGCAGCAAATAAAATAATATGTAGAGCGCTGCGTAAAGCAGATCATAAATGTAATGTACTGCGAATAACCCCATCCAAGAATGATTTCCTTCCACAAGTAGAAGTTTCTGACAGTTTATATATATATATTGATTGATTCACATTATTATTTTTTAATTAAAATATTGCCGTTTGCTACATTTCCTGCTATAAAATGAGCACAATCTCTGTGCTAGTCCTATCCTTTCATTAAGCATCTTCTGCGCGGTCTTTTGTAAGGATGTGACTTTGCACAGACCTTCCATGATACAACTGTGTCGGTCTGTACGAATAAATGGAGGCGAGCGCAGCACATACACATTCAGCTCTTGTAAATTTTTATGTCAGTATCAATAAGGAAGAGAAAGGATAAAACCCTCCATGACCTTGTATTTTACATGTGCTCCTCAAATGTTTTCAGTTTGCTTCTAAAAAAAGAAGAATGCCTCAGTGATACAATGTGGAATGGGGCTGCCAAAGTTATTCCACAAAAATGTGTTAACCCCCCCCAACAAACAATCTCCATATGTCTCTGTTTCCAGGAGCGAGCAGATGGACCTAATGATATTAATGGGCAACCCATAAAATTATATATATATATATATATATATATATATATATATATATATATATATATATATATATATACACCCTTTACATTTTTGTAAATGTTTTATTATTATATCTTTTCATGGGACAACACTGAAAGGCTGACCCTGTGATACAAAAGTGTCCTCTAAATAATGCAACACACAGCCAGTAAGGTCAAAACCACTGGCAACAAAAGTGAGTACACCCGTAAGTGAAAACGGCCAATTTGTTCCCAATTAGCCATTTTCCATTCCCCGGTGTTATGCGACTCATCAGTGTTAGTAGGTGTGTTACATTCGGTGTTAAAATGAATGTTCTCAGTGAGATGAACAATATTATAATCTTGTGATACCTTTTATTGGCTAACTAAAATAAAATAAAGTGATGTTACAAAGCAAGCTTTCGAGACATCTCAGGTCCCTTCATCAGGCATGGTATGACATTCGGTGTTATCCCTCACACACTCTCTCATACTGGTCACTGGAAGTTCAACACGGCAAAGAATTCTCTGAGGATCTGAAAAAAATAATTATTGCTCTACATAAAGATGGCCGAGGCTATAAGAAGATTGCCAACACCCTAACACTGAGCTGCAGCATGGCAGCCAAGACCATACAGCAGATTAACAAGACGAGCTCCACTCAGAACAGACCTCGGCATGGTCAACCATAGACGTTAAGTACATGTGCTCAGCGTCATATCCAAAGGTGCCTTTTTAGAATAGACGTATGAGTGCTGCCAGCATTGCTGCAGAGGTTACAGGGGTGGGGGGGGGGAGTGCCAGTCAGTGTTCAGACTATACACTGCACACATATCTGTCATCCCAGAGGGAAGCCTCTTCTAAAGATGATGCAAAGAAAGCTGCAAACAGATTACTGGAGACAAGCAGACTAAGGACATGGATTACTGGAACTGTCCTGTGGTCTGATGAAACCAAGAAACTTATTTGGTTCAGATTGTGCAAAGCATTTGTGGTGGCAACCAGGTGAGCAGGACAAAGACAAGTGTGTCCTGCCTACAGTCAGGCATAGTGGTGAGAGGGTCATGGTCTGGGGCTGGATGAGTGCTGCCAGCTGTGGGGAGCTACAGTTCATTGAGGGAACCATGATGCCAACATGTCCTGTGACATACTGAAGCAGAGCAGGGTCACCTCCCTTCATACAACAACATAATAACGACCCCAAACACCTTCAAGACCACCACTGCCTCTCTAAAGAAATTTAGGGTAACCGTGTGGACTGTCCAAGCGTCTCAAGACTTAAACCCTATGGAGCATCTGTGGGGCCTCCTCAAATGGAAAGCGGAGGAGGGCAAGGTCTCTAACATCCACTAGCTCCGTGATGCAATCATGGAGGATCGAAGAAGATCCACTGGCTCCTGTGAAGCCCCAATAACCTCCAGGCCCAAGAGAATTAAGGCAGTGCTGGAAAATATTGGTGGCCACCCAAAATATTCACACCAAGGGCACAATTTAGCCATTTTCACTTAGGGGTGTACTCACTTTTGTTGCCAGTGGTTTAGACATTAATGGCTGTGTGTGGGGTTATCTAGAGGGCACCACATTCACACTGTTATACAAGCTGCGCACTGACACTGTACATTGTATAACGGTCAGATCTTCAGTGCTGTCCCATGAAAAGATATAAAAAAAATAGTTACCAAATATGAGGGGTGTACTCACTTTTGTGACTAACTGTAACTATAGGGGTGCAGTGATAGCAGTCACACCCAGACCTTAGCGCATAAAGAAGAACAATGGGTGCTCAACTGCAAAAATAAGGACACGGGTCGGAAACTGTTACATACAAAATATATAATATTTACAAAAATGTGAGTTTTTGTGATATACTGTATATTGAGCCCATTCTTTTCTTGCTTTTTCATTTTTTTTTTGTTTCTGATTGGTTAGTGTAAGGCTATGTTCACACTTTATTTATTTTTTTTGAGGGTGTGTCTATCCTAAATAACAAAAATAAAAAATCTCTGGCAAAATGCACAAAAGAATCTTCCTATTTGTTTCTGTTCTTTATTGAAAACGACTTTCTCGTCACATGTTCAGGTTTGGGCTTAGAGCAAAATTATGGGAAAAATAACAGATGGTCCTGAGGTCAGGGCTTAATAGACGTCCCCTAAAATCCAATACAGTGGATCCTTGGATTACGAGCATAATTGGTGCTCTTAAACCAAGTTACTCTTATATCAAAGCGAATTTTCCCATAGGAAATAATTGAAACACAGACAATTCGTTCCACAACCCAAAAATATTTGTTGTATTTATACATACTTAATACAGTAATACAAAATAATGTATTGTATTCATATAAAATTATTACAGTACACTAATACAAAATACTGTACAGTAAAGAACATAAAACAAATTAAACTGCACGTTAGCTTATAATAGAATAGTTGGTGTGCAGGAGGTACAATATAGAGAGAAAAATGATATATAAATATGACAACCTTTATTCTAGTACAATACACAAAAGAACAGACCCCAAATCTATTCTCCCCAAAATAAGGGCAGCAATACGTCATATGTGGGGTAGGAATACTGCCCAGGCAATTACATTACAGTACAAGCCATGTGCTGCACTGGTTATCAGAAAGAAAGTACAATACTGTATCCACAAATGCAAATTAATAGATATGCTATATAGTATATACTGTACTGTGCAATGATATACAGTACATATGTACAAACTGTAACCTCCAGCGCAGGTCAGAGCGCGGTGAAAGGACGGACCCGGAAGTGTGCACGGTGAGTATTTGCTCTTATTGCAAAGCATTGCTCTTAAACCAAGTTACAAATTTGTAAGAAGCTTTGCTTGTCTTGCAAAACGCTCTCAAACCAAGTTACTCTTAATCCAAGGTTCCGCTGTATATGAAATCTCCTGGTGGATTCAGGATTTGGAGTTTTCATTTCTGTTCTTGGAAATTAAACTAAGTCGGCAAACAAGGTAGAAAGTGATGTGAGAACACGACGTGGGGCGATACTAACGATTAACACTTCGCCTGGTCTCGAGTGAAAGCCGCAGTGTTGGGAGCGATCTGGCAGAACGGAGGTGATAGGTGGGAGTATAAATATTTACTACCAATTAGTATGCAAAACTGGTAAAGAGCATCTGTCAGAGGGGAGCGCCGCACCCTGTAATCAAAAGCAAAAAATTAGGGCGACTGCACATCTCCATGATACCAAAGACTTGCATCTATTTCCAGGGCAGGAGGATGTTACTCTGCAAAAAGATTTATAGGAAACTATAGGTGGCTTTCTACTACTATAGCACTTCTATCCTTCACTAGCTCCATGGTCCTGGTTCAATAAAGAACTACTCTGGCATTTTTATTTTTCAGCGCTGGAGTGGCGCTTTACCTCTAAGCTCCCTGACCCCTGTCTTATACCCACCGCTGTCTTCACACAGACACAGAGCTCACATCCAGCCTATATTACTGGGAGAGACACACAGAGCTCACATCCAGCCTATATTACTGGGAGAAACACCCAGACCTCACATCCAGCCTATATTACTGGGAGAGACACACATAGCTCACATCCAGCCTATATTACTGGGAAAAAAACACAGACCTCACATCCAGCCTATATTACTGGGAGAGACACACATAGCTCACATCCAGCCTATATTACTGGGAGAGACACACAGAGCTCACATCCAGCCTATATTACTGGGAGAGACACACAGAGCTCACATCCAGCCTATATTACTGGGAGAAACATACACAAAGCTCACATCCAGCCTATATTACTGGAAGAGACACACAGACCTCACATCCAGCCTATATTACTGGAGAGACACACAGAGCTCACATCCAGCCTATATTACTGGGAGAGACACACAGAGCTCACATCCAGCCTATATTACTGGGAGAGACAGAGTTCACATCCAGCCTATATTACTGGGAGAAACACACTGATCTCACATCCAGCCTATATTACTGGAAGAGACACACAGAGCTCACATCCAGCCTATATTACTGGGAGAGACACACAGAGCTCACATCCAGCTTATATTACTGGGAGAGACACACAGACCTCACATCCAGCCTATATTACTGGGAGAGACCCACAGAGCTCACATCCAGCCTATATTACAGGGAGAGACACACAGAGCTCACATCCAGCCTATATTACTGGGAAAGACACACAGACCTCACATCCAGGCTATATTACTGGGAGAGACACACAGACCTCACATCCAGCCTATATTACTGGGAGAGACACACAGACCTCACATCTATCCTATATTACTGGGAGAGACACACAGACCTCACATCCAGCCTATATTACTGGGAGAGACTCACAGACCTCACATCCATCCTATATTACTGGGAGAGACACACAGAGCTCACATCCAGCCTATATTCCTGGGAGAGACACACAGAGGTCACATCCAGCCTATATTACTGGGAGAGACACACAGACCTCACATCCAGCCTATATTCCTGGGAGAGACACACAGAGGTCACATCCAGCCTATGTTACTGGGAGAGACACACAGACCTCACATCCAGCCTATATTACTGGGAGAGACACACAGAGCTCACATCCAGCCTATATTACTGGGAGAGACACACAGACCTCACATCCAGCCTATATTACTGGGAGAGACACACAGACCTCACATCCAGCCTATATTACTGGGAGAGACACACAGAGCTCTCATCCAGCCTATATTACTGGGAGAGAGACACAGACCTCACATCCAGCCTATATTACTGGGAGAGGCACACAGAGCTCACATCCAGCCTATATTACTGGGAGAGACACACAGAGCTCACATACAGCCTATATTACTGGGAGAGAGACACAGACCTCACATCCAGCCTATATTACTGGGAGAGGCACACAGAGCTCACATCCAGCCTATATTACTGGGAGAGACACACAGAGGTCACATCCAGCCTATATTACTGGGAGAGACACACAGAGCTCACTCCCAGCCTATATTACCGGGAGAGACACACAGATCTCACATCCAGCCTATAATACTGGGAGAGACACAGACCTCACATCCAGCCTATATTACTGGGAGAGACACACAGAGCTCACATCCAGCCTATATTACTGGGAGAGACACACAGAGCTCACATCCAGCCTATATTACTGGGAGAGACACACAGAGCTCACATCCAGCCTATATTACTGGGAGAGACACACAGAGCTCACATCTTGCCTATATTACTGGGAGAGACACACAGACCTCACATCCAGCCTATATTACTGAAAGAGAGACACACAGACCTCACATCCAGCCTATATTACTGGGAGAGACACACAGAGCTCACATCCAGCCTATATTACTGGGAGAGACACACAGAGCTCACATCCAGCCTATATTACTGGGAGAGACACAGTTGACTATGTGCCATTTACAATTTTTTCGAACATTCAGACTATATATGTAAAATGCAAAACAATTGATGTAAAATGCTAAGTTCCTGGAAGCCGGTGCTGGATGAGAAAGAAGAAGAAAGTGATCAATAAAATAACTGGTGATGATTCCTTAGAAGTCACCGGAGAACATTAATATCGCAGAATTTTACGAGGTTTTCTATTCTTTTTTTGTAGTGTATAAATATTGTTTTATAGCAAGTAAATGTTATATTTTTTATTGGACTTGTTTGTGTTAAGTATGATGTATCTTGTATTTCTTTAGTTGTATTGATAGATGTGCGCTCCCAGCCTATTGTATGCAGAGAAGGGAAAAAAAGTCGTCGCAGGAATCCGTCCGGATCCTTCTGTTGACTCAGGTGCTGATGTTCTCAAAGAATTAAGAATCCTGCAAGAAAGATCTCCAGAGGCAACAGCCAAGACTGTGACGGGAAAATGTGGCTTATAATCGGGGTTGTCATTTGTCAGGAAATTTATAGCGGACAATAAAGAGCGCATCAAGCGGCTATCCATCAGCCAAAATGTACGCCATTTCCTTCCTACAACTGGAGGAATGTGCAGAGCTACAGCTGGGCATTGCTGTATACTGCAACTGGCTGTGAGAAGAAAATACAAGACATGGACAAAGTAGTGAGCCGCACACCTTAGTGTTTGCATTCCAGTTTCTCACCAAACCCATTGCCCGCAAATGTATAACCTCCGGCCCCATTGCCCATGATGTATAACCTCCCACCCCATGCCGTCTGCCTGTACTAATGTGACAGAGCGGCCGGTGGTGCAGAGCTCACTGATACCAGCGCATCCTGTAATAGAAGCCACCGGGGTAACAAGTCCGTTCAGGACATTTCTTCCTCCTAAATCTTCCCCATGACCTGTGAATGATATTATAGAAATGTGGAAGGAAAAGCAGCAACTTATACATGAAGAGGAGACCTCGTAATGTTACAGAGCGGAGAGCCGAGTGCTGAGGAGTCCTCTGGTAACATCTGCACATACACTGCACCCTCATGGCCGAACAGCTGCAGCCATACATCACCAAGCACAATGCTGAGCCATACATCACCAAGCACAATGCCGAGCCGTACATCACCAAGCACAATGCCGAGCCGTACATCACCAAGCACAATGCCGAGCCGTACATCACCAAGCACAATGCCGAGCCATACATCACCAAGCACAATGCTGAGCCGTACATCACCAAGCACAATGCCGAGCCGTACATCACCAAGCACAATGCCGAGCCGTACATCACCAAGCACAATGCTGAGCCGTACATCACCAAGCACAATGCTGAGCCGTACATCACCAAGCACAATGCTGAGCCGTACATCACCAAGCACAATGCTGAGCCGTACATCACCAAGCACAATGCCGAGCCATACATCACCAAGCACAATGCTGAGCCGTACATCACCAAGCACAATGCTGAGCCATACATCACCAAGCACAATGCTGAGCCGTACATCACCAAGCACAATGCTGAGCCGTACATCACCAAGCACAATGCCGAGCCATACATCACCAAGTACAATGCCGAGCCATACATCACCAAGCACAATGCTGAGCCGTACATCACCAAGCACAATGCCGAGCCATACATCACCAAGCACAATGCCGAGCCGTACATCACCAAGCACAATGCCGAGCCGTACATCACCAAGCACAATGCTGAGCCATACATCACCAAGCACAATGCTGAGCCGTACATCACCAAGCACAATGCTGAGCCATACATCACCAAGCACAATGCTGAGCCATACATCACCAAGCACAATGCTGAGCCATACACCACCAAGCACAATGCTGAGCCGTACATCACCAAGCACAATGCCGAGCCATACATCACCAAGCACAATGCCGAGCCGTACATCACCAAGCACAACGCTGAGCCGTACATCACCAAGCACAATGCTGAGCCATACATCACCAAGCACAGTGCCGAGCCATACATCACCAAGCACAATGCTGAGCCGTACATCACCAAGCACAATGCTGAGCCATACATCACCAAGCACAATGCCGAGCCATACATCACCAAGCACAATGCCGAGCCATACATCACCAAGCACAATGCCGAGCCGTACATCACCAAGCACAATGCCGAGCCGTACATCACCAAGCACAATGCTGAGCCATACATCACCAAGCACAATGCCGAGCCGTACATCACCAAGCACAATGCCGAGCCGTACATCACCAAACACAATGCTGAGCCGTACATCACCAAGCACAATGCTGAGCCGTGCATCACCAAACACAATGCTGAGCCGTACATCACCAAGCACAATGCCGAGCCATACATCACCAAGCACAATGCCGAGCCGTACATCACCAAGCACAATGCCGAGTCGTACATCACCAAGCACAATGCCGAGCCGTACATTACCAAGCACAATGCCAACCGTACATCACCAAGCACAATGCTGAGCTGTACATCACCAAGCACAATGCCGAACCGTACATCACCAAGCACAATGTCGTGCCGTACATCACCAAGCACAATGCTGAGCCGTACATCACCAAGCACAATGCCGGGCCGTACATCACCAAGCACAATGTCGTGCCGTACATCACCAAGCACAATGCTGAGCCATACATCACCAAGCACAATGCTGAGCCATACATGACCAAGCACAATGCTGAGCCGTACATCACCAAGCACAATGCTGAGCCGTACATCACCAAGCACAATGCTGAGCCATACATCACCAAGCACAATGCCAAGCCATACATCACCAAGCACAATGCCGAGCCATACATCACCAAGCACAATGCCGAGCCATACATCACCAAGCACAATGCTGAGCCATACATCACCAAGCACAATGCTGAGCCATATATCACCAAGCACAATGCCGAGCCATACATCACCAAGCACAATGCTGAGCCGTACATCACCAAGCACAATGCCGAGCCGTACATCACCAAGCACAATGCCGAGCCATACATCACCAAGCACAATGCTGAGCCGTACATCACCAAGCACAATAGTGAGCCGTACATCACCAAGCACAATGCTGAGCCATACATCACCAAGCACAATGCTGAGCCATACATCACCAGACACAATGCTGAGCCATACATCACCAAGCACAATAGTGAGCCGTACATCACCAAGCACAATAGTGAGCCGTACATCACCAAGCACAATGCTGAGCCATACATCACCAAGCACAATAGTGAGCCGTACATCACCAAGCACAATGCTGAGCCGTACATCACCAAGCACAATGCCGAGCCGTACATCACCAAGCACAATGCTGAGCCATACATCACCAAGCACAATGCTGAGCCATACATCACCAAGCACAATGCTGAGCCATACATCACCAAGCACAATAGTGAGCCGTACATCACCAAGCACAATGCTGAGCCGTACATCACCAAGCACAATGCCGAGCCGTACATCACCAAGCACAATGCTGAGCCGTACATCACCAAGCACAATGCTGAGCCGTACATCACCAAGCACAATGCCGAGCCATACATCACCAAGCACAATGCCGAGCCGTACATCACCAAGCACAATGCCGAGCCGTACATCACCAAGCACAATGCCGAGCCATACATCACCAAGCACAATGCTGAGCCGTACATCACCAAGCACAATGCCGAGCCATACATCACCAAGCACAATGCCGAGCCGTACATCACCAAGCACAATGCCGAGCCGTACATCACCAAGCACAATGCCGAGCCATACATCACCAAGCACAATTCCGAGCCATACATCACCAAGCACAATGCCGAGCCATACATCACCAAGCACAATGCCGAGCCGTACATCACCAAGCACAATGCCGAGCCGTACATCACCAAGCACAATGCCGAGCCATACATCACCAAGCACAATTCCGAGCCATACATCACCAAGCACAATGCCGAGCCATACATCACCAAGCACAATGCTGAGCCGTACATCACCAAGCACAATGCCGAGCCATACATCACCAAGCACAATGCCGAGCCGTACATCACCAAGCACAATGCCGAGCCGTACATCACCAAGCACAATGCCGAGCCATACATCACCAAGCACAATGCCGAGCCATACATCACCAAGCACAATGCCGAGCCATACATCACCAAGCACAATGCCGAGCCATACATCACCAAGCACAATTCCGAGCCATACATCACCAAGCACAATGCCGAGCCGTACATCACCAAGCACAATGCCGAGCCATACATCACCAAGCACAATGCCGAGCCATACATCACCAAGCACAATGCCGAGCCATACATCACCAAGCACAATGCCGAGCCATACATCACCAAGCACAATGCTGAGCTGTACATCACCAAGCACAATGCCGAGCCGTACATCACCAAGCACAATGCTGAGCCGTACATCACCAAGCACAATGCTGAGCCGTACATCACCAAGCAGAATGCTGAGCCATACATCACCAAGCACAATGCCGAGCCGTACATCACCAAGCACAATGCTGAGCCATACATCACCAAGCACAATGCCAAGCCATACATCACCAAGCACAATGCTGAGCCGTACATCACCAAGCACAATGCCGAGCTGTACATCACCAAGCACAATGCCGAGCCGTACATCACCAAGCACAATGTCGTGCCGTACATCACCAAGCACAATGCCGAGCCGTGCATCACCAAGCACAATGCTGAGCCGTACATCACCAAGCACAATGCCGAGCCGTACATCACCAAGCACAATGCCGAGCCATACATCACCAAGCACAATGCTGAGCCGTACATCACCAAGCACAATGCCGAGCTGTACATCACCAAGCACAATGCCGAGCCGTACATCACCAAGCACAATGTCGTGCCGTACATCACCAAGCACAATGCCGAGCCGTGCATCACCAAGCACAATGCTGAGCCGTACATCACCAAGCACAATGCCGAGCCGTACATCACCAAGCACAATGCTGAGCCATACATCACCAAGCACAATGCTGAGCCGTACATCACCAAGCACAATGCTGAGCCATACATCACCAAGCACAATGCTGAGCCGTACATCACCAAGCACAATGCTGAGCCATACATCACCAAGCACAATGCTGAGCCATACATCACCAAGCACAATGCTGAGCCATACATCATCAAGCACAATGCCGAGCCGTACATCAGCAAGCACAATGCTGAGCCGTACATCACCAAGCACAATGCTGAGCCGTACATCACCAAGCACAATGCCAAATGGGGGGAGCTGTGTAAAGCCGCCACCACTGGACTCTGGTTGAATTGTGTAATGTTTCACATCTCCTACTGGGACGCTGTAGGAAAATTCGACACATACTTCTAGTTTCCAGTGCAGAGTATAACTAATCATACTTTGTGATCATCTTATTGTCCGACATATTTTTCTTTTAGTGAACATTATCAATATGGCACAGCGTGGGACAAGACACCGCTAATAACACAGAGGACTCCATGATAATGTGTAAAGGGTTAATAGCATGACTATGTCCGTCAGTCCCATAGACTTTGAAGAACAGAATGTGGGTTCACCTCTTTATTCAAGCTTTGACGAAATGGGGCCCTTCAGACCTAATCTTGTTTTGTGCTAAAAATTCACCACCCATTTATTTTTTGTGCTTAAAATTTAAAAACCATGTAAATAAATATATATAAATATATATATATATATATATATATATATATATACTGTATATTTGGTGGTATGATAAGACCTGGTCACTTTTTGTTGCGCAGAACCTCTTGTGGCCACTAGATGGAGCCCCGGAGCCCTTGTCCTGGCTGTATAGACGGTATATATGCAATGTTATGTATCTGCTTTTAGCTTACATATTCTTGGATAGTCGGATTGCAAAGTCAGAAGAGCACAAGAGTCAAAGTGAGCAGATATTAGTCGAAAAATGACTGTGCAGGGCTACGTCTGCGCCTTCTGAGGAAGCAAACGTTTTTTAAAAAGTTTCCGCACTGTCACAAAACTTTTTACGTTACAGAAATATGTCAGAAATTGCGTTAAAATAAGGGGACAGAGCTCATGTCTTTAGACTCTGGTGAGATCAGCATCGGGGGACTAAGCACCTTAATCTATACAGTTTCTGGCCGTATGGACATGTGACCACTGCAGCCAATCACTGCCCGCAGCGGTGATGAATTGGACACCTCTATAGCCAGCTTTTGGCAAAATAAACTTAAGGGTGGACAACCCCTCGAAGTGCAAATTGTTGAGCTGTCCCAAAAAACAAGCTTGACTCTAATGCGGAAAAGCAAATAGGAATCACTTACTAATTGAGCATTATTTGTATTATTTTTATTAGATTTTTCTTTATTTTTATTTTGTTCTCTTGCAGAGTAATATTGCTGTTCCTTGTTCTTATATTGCAGCCCATTCACATAACATATTAGCTAATGTATAATCAGAAGAAAAGTGCGAATCAAATTCACGTTGAATTTTTAGGAATTGTCTAAACCCAGGAAATATGAACAATTTGCGCTTTGTGTCAATCGGCAAAAATGGCCGCCGCATCTTACACAGTGCAGAAGATTGCATAAGCCGGAAAAGGAACCTCTGACCTCAGGTGCAGGCAGCGATCACATAAAGTCTTGGAGAAATCCCATCACGTGGTATAGCACAGCCAATCAGGAGGGACTATTGTAGCCTGTATAAAAGCCGAGGCAGGGAATGCAGCAGCACCTGTTTTTCCAGGCATTGTAGGATGATAACCATATTAAATGCCTGGTTAGTAATAGTAAAAATAGGAGCTCATTCAGACGTCCGGTCTGATCTCGGATTGCAATGCATGGACTGGCCGCCGGTCTCCCGACCTGAGTGGGGTTGTCACTGTCGGGGCAGGAGAGCCGCTGGCAGTCTGTGCTTGGACCAATTGGTATGGATGCCGGAAAGAAGCTTTATAGTGACCTTGCTCTCTTCATTTTGAAGAATCTACTTGTATAATTTTATTATGAAAAACTGAGGTCAGATCCTTCCAGCTGTACATGGCTGATAACAGGGTATAATAGCTTGTATGTAACTACATGTCAGCAGTAGAAAGAAAAGACGTCAGAGTCAAAAGAGTTTTCCCAAAATCAGAAGTTTAAAGTGTCGATCTCTGGGTGTCCCACCACGTAGACCCCCACCGATCACAACGACGAGGGTCCTGTTTACATGGAACAGTGCTTGAGATGCCAACTATGAGACTGACGGGCCTACGCTTTATTCAGAGGGGTGACCTGGGAGCACTGGATTTAGTTTTAGCAGTGGGACATCTAATAATCTGACACCTGGAGTGGAGCAGATGCGCATGCTCAGCCTCCACTCCATTCATTGTCTATGGGACTGTCAGAGAAAGCGGAGTACAGCGCTGCACAATGAATGGACGAGAGGTCACACCTGCGCATCTCTGATTTATACAAGATGGGTTCTGCAGAGCCCAGTTCCTGGATTTTAGAGCCCGGCCACCTGTCAGAGGTGCTTGGTTTCCAATGATCAAACCTCCAGCAGTCAGTAAGTTATGTATGAATGGGGAACAACTTGCTATCTGGGAACATCACTATAAGAATTTATTATTATTAATTTACTATGCTTTGTTTATATAGCTCCACCATATTCTGCAGAGCTTTACAGACGTGATCATCTCTGTCCCCATCGGGGCTCACAATCTATATTACCCATCAGTCTGTCTTTTTAGTGTAGGAGGACACTGGAGAAATTCGAGAAAACCAAAGTAAACACGGGTAGAACATACAAACTCCTTGCAGATGTTATCCTTGGTGGGATTTTAACCCATGACCCCAGCACTGCAAAAACAACAGTGCTAACCACTGAGCCACAGTACAGTGCTAACCTCTGAGTCACTGTACAGTATTAACCGCTGAGCCACCATACAGTGCTAACCACTGAGCCATCCTACAGTGCTAACCACTGAGTCACTGTACAGTGCTAACCACTGAGTCATTGTACAGTGCTAACCACTGAGCCACCATACAGTGCTAACCACTGAGTCACCGTACAGTGCTAACCACTGAGTCACCATACAGTGCTAACCACTGAGCCATCGTACAGTGCTAACCACTGAATCACTGTACAGTGCTAACCACTGAGTCATTGTACAGTGCTAACCACTGAGCCACCATACAGTGCTAACCACTGAGCACTGTACAGTGCTAACCACTGAGTCACCGTACAGTGCTAACCACTGAGTCACCATACAGTGCTAACCACTGAGCCACCATACAGTGCTAACCACTGAGCACTGTACAGTGCTAACCAATGAGTCACCGTACAGTGCTAACCACTGAGTCACCATACAGTGCTAACCACTGAGTCACCGTACAGTGCTAGCCACTGAATCACCGTACAGTGGGGGCATCATACTGTTCCGCAGTCCCCGAGAGGGTTTCATAATGTGTTTGGGGAAACTGTCATATTCATCACATCATAGTGTGATAGTGTATGGAGGACTGTGCAATATCATGATTTGCTGGGAGCACTGTGCATGTGGGCGGTATTATTGGGGTATAGTGGGTGAGAACACTACATTCTGCAATATCTGTCCCTCTCCATGTCTTTAAAACTCTTGTGACTATGCATTATGTGCTCGGACTGGTCCACCGGAGAGCAGGAGAATCCTCTGGCAGGCCTCTTTGCACTAAGTACAAAGGAAACATCTCATGAATCATCTTACAAACTACTAGGAATACACTCAATGCTCAGGTACACTCAATCCTCGGATATGCTCAGTGCTCGGGTACACTCAGTTCTTGCATTTGCTCAGTGCTCGGGTATAGTCAATGCTCGGATATGCTCAGTGCTCGGGTACACTCAGTTCTTGGATATGCTCAGTGCTCGGGTACACTCAGTTCTTGGATTTGCTCAGTGCTTGGGTACACTCAGTTCTTGGATTTGCTCAGTGTTTGGGTACACTCAGTTCTTGGATTTGCTCAGTGTTCAGGTACACTCAGTTCTTGGATTTGCTCATTACTCCGGTACACTCAGTTCTTGGATTTGCTCAGTGCTCGGGTACCCTCAATGCTCGGATATGCTCAGTGCTCGGGTACACTCAGTTCTTGGATTTGCTCAGTGCTCGGGTACACTCAGTTGTTGGATTTGCTCAGTGCTCGGGTACCCTCAGTTCTTGGATTTGCTCAGTGCTCGGGTACCTTCAATGCTCGGATATGCTCAGTGCTCGGGTACACTCAGTTCTTGGATTTGCTCAGTGCTCGGGTACCTTCAATGCTCGGATATGCTTAGTGCTCGGGTACACTCAGTTGTTGGATTTGCTCAGTGCTCGGGTACCCTCAGTTCTTGGATTTGCTCAGTGCTCTGGTATGCTCAGTTCTTGGATTTGCTCAGTGCTCGGATACACTCAGTTCTTGGATTTGCTCAGTGCTCGGATACACTCAGTTCTTGGATTTGCTCAGTGCTCGGGTATGCTCAGTGCTCAGCCCAGTGCGAGCTGCTTGCATTGTTTGAATTGCTTGCATTGGGGGTAACAACAGCGTGACGGATGTAGTGTGCACCCCCTTAAATTTTTTTGTTTTAAAAATAATGGACAAATCCTGTCTTTGGAAGTGAGATGTTTGTGCTGGCTGCATGTGAGCGGAGACCAGAACTGCAGAATCAGTGACTTCCATTGGGGTTCAGGTCAAGTCCGTGACCCAAACTTAACTTTATCGAAAGTCCAGATGAACCCGCTGAACCGAACTTCCACGGGTCCGCTCATCCCTAGTTAGGAGTTTGGAGGTACAGCGATATGTGAGAGACCGGATCAGCACCGCTTCTCCATCCCTCATACACCAGAATCGGATCCTAGCTGTCAATCAAATATTTTTAGCTTATTCTGCACTCTGCATCCAGTAGATGACCCTCCGCCGGGCACATGAGGACTTGGAGGCTCCCAGTAAAAGTTTTAGCCCTTTGTGACGACCTGGGAAAGCTCTGCGCTGTGGTTTGCCATTTGTCTTCTTATTTTAGCAAGGTGCTGAGTGCTAGATGCGGTGCATGTGTGTCTGCAGCCATTGTAGTGCTGAGTTTAGTCAATGAGCCCCCTCCTCTCCCCTCGCTGTTCTGTAGGGGGTAAAGCCCTGCACACCAGACAGGAGGAGGGAGCAGGGAGGAGCCAGCCTGATATTTGTGTGTCTCTCAATTGATGGATGACTGCTGTTATGTGCCTGTGTGTGTGTGTCTCTCCCTCTTATTTATACTGGTACCAAGCTCCAGACACAGAGAGCAGAGGAGATAAGGCTCAGTGCAGGGAACTCCAGACACAGACATACACAGAAATACACACTTCCTGCAGAGACCCATGAATTAGGAAGGTGCTGGCTGCTCCAACAAGCCCGAGAGCAAAAAAAGGATTACTGTGTCTTTGTAACACTACAAGATTGCAATTGTTTGCTACATTCTTTTTTATTGCATTTTTTTATTTTCTTCCATTCTGGGATCTGCTAAGGATTTTTGGACGCTACCTGGATCCTCGCTCAGGACTCTTGATGATTTAAAGGGCTGAGCGCAGTCTCTGGGCTGGAATCCTCCATCTGGCAGCGCAGCATGGCTGGAAGGGGAGATGCGAGCTGCCCATTGTGGCTCAGGGCTGGAGTGTGGATCCTGGCTTGGAGCAGCATCTGCCAAGTGTGTGCCAATGGATGCCCGGCTCTGTGCTCCTGCAGCGGAACCACAGTGGATTGTCATGGGTTAGGACTAAAAACGGTTCCGAAAAATATCCCAAGGAACACGGAGAGGCTGTAAGTGCTGCTCTTAGGTCTTACTTTAACATTTCTTGTCTATGGATTGCATTGCATGTTGTTTATCTTTATATTGTTTTGTTATTTTTTTGAATTTTATCTATTTTGTAAACAGTAGATAAAAAGCAAAAACAACTTTGGAAATTGACTTCCTCCTGTGTGCTACCACTTCTGCACCTTGGCTCTGCGCTTCTGCACCTTGGCTCTGCGCTTCTGCACCTTGGCTCTGCACTTCTGCACCTTGGCTCTGCACTTCTGCACCTTGGCTCTGCGCTTCTGCACCTTGGCTCTGCACTTCTGCACCTTGGTGGATGCGCTTCTGCACCTTGGTTGATGCGCTTCTGCACCTTGGTTGATGCGCTTCTGCACCTTGGTGGCTCTGCGCTTCTGCACCTTGGCTCTGCCCTTCTGCACCTTGGCTCTGCGCTTCTGCACATTGGCTCTGCGCTTCTGCACCTTGGCTCTGCGCTTCTGCACCTTGGCCCTGCGCCTCTGCACATTGGCCCTGCGCTTCTGCACCTTGGCTCTGCGCTTCTGCACCTTGGCTCTGCGCTTCTGCACATTGGTGGTTGCGCTTCTGCACCTTGGTGGATGCGCTTCTGCACCTTGGTGGATGCGCTTCTGCACCTTGGTGGCTCTGCGCTTCTGCACCTTGGCTCTGCCCTTCTGCACCTTGGCTCTGCGCTTCTGCACATTGGCTCTGCGCTTCTGCACCTTGGCTCTGTGCTTCTGCACCTTGGCCTTGCACCTCTGCACATTGGCTCTGCGCTTCTGCACCTTGTCTCTGCGCTTCTGCACCTTGTCTCTGCGCTTCTGCCCCTTGGCTCTGCGCTTCTGCCCCTTGGCTCTGCGCTTCTGCCCCTTGGCTCTGCGCTTCTGCCCCTTGGCTCTGCGCTTCTGCCCCTTGGCTCTGCGCTTCAGCACCTTGGCTCTGCGCTTCAGCATCTTGGCTCTGCGCTTCAGCACCTTGGCTCTGCGCTTCTGCACCTTGGCTCTGCGCTTCTGCACCTTGACTCTGCGCTTCTGCACCTTGGCTCTGCACTTCTGCACCTTGGTCTTTTCTAGTAACTATATTAGCATCTCCCCTTTACCATTTATTATGCTTTTTGTATTATTTTAACAGCAGAGATCAGACACAGTTGAGATATTATAGGAGGGCTGCCTGTAAAAGCTTGAATGTCTCATAATGACATGGAGCAATGAACAAACATTTAGCTTTATCTGACAAATCAAGGTGTTAAGAGTTTTTTATGGATTTTTTTTTATATATGCATTATATGATTTATTGGCCAAATACAATTTGTAGCCATTTATTGCAACAAAAAATGTTTTGAGAATCAACATTGCCGTTATTTTTTCCATGCTGAAAAAAACTCAGCTCCATGTGCACTCTCAGTGAGTGTTTTCCCCCATGTGCACTGTTGGTGAGTGTTCCCCCCAATGTGCACTGTCGGTGAGTTTTCTCCCTATGTTCACTGTCGGTGAGTCCCACCCCCCATGTGCACTGTCGTTAAGTTTTCCCCTTGGTGCATTCTTGGTGAGTTCCGCTCCCATGTGTACTGTCGGTGAGTTTCCCCCCCATGTGCACTGTTGTCAATTTCCCCCCCATGTGCACTGTTGGAGAGTTTTCCCCCCATGTGAACTGTTGGAGAGTTTTCCCCCCATGTGAACTGTTGGAGAGTTTTCCCCCCATGTGCACTGTTGGTGACTTTCCCCCCTATGTGCACTGTCGGTGAGTTACCCCTCTATGTGTGCTGTCGGTGAGTTACCCCCCCCTGTGCACTGTCGGCGAGTTTCTCCCCGCCCGTGCACTGTCGGTGAGTTCCCCCCCCCGTGCACTGTTGGTGAGTTTCCCCCCCCCATGCACTGTCGGTGAGTTTCCCCCCATGTGCACTGTCGGTGAGTTCCCCCCATGTGCACTTTTTGTGAGTTTTCCCCCCTGTGCACTTTTGGTGAGTCCCCCCCCCGTGCACTGTTGGTGAGTTCCCCCCCCACATGCACTGTCGGTGAGTTTCCCCCCCCATGTGCACTGTCGGTGAGTTTCCCCCCCATGTGCACTTTTGGTGAGTTCCCCCCATGTGCACTTTTTGTGAGTTTTCCCCCCCTGTGCACTGTTGGTGAGTCCCCCCCATGTGCACTGTCGGTGAGTTTTCCCCCCCATGTGCCCTGTCAGTGAGTTTCCCCTCGCCCATGTGAACTGTGGGTGAGTCCCCCCCAATGTGCACTGTCGGGGAGTCCCCCCCCCCAATGAAATGAATAGGAAGCTTATTAAAAAAGTATTCAAAGTAGTTTTTCATGCGCATTTTGGAGTAAAAATCCTCTCCAAAATACATGGCAAAAAAAGTGAATGTGAACATACCCCTAAGGCTGTAGCTATTCTCTAATCACTTTATTTCTTATTGTATGGTTGGTTTCTACATCTGATACTGGGAAAAGTTGCTCTGAATGTATGAGTCATTTCACTTTTGCAGACCCTGTGTGTAGTCCGTGTCATCCGAGAAGATTGCAGCACTTTGGGTTTTTGTCTGCAGCGGTTACAGGGGGTTTGATGGAGCTAATGATGAAGGGCTGCAAGACTCATGAGCTGCCTACATACTCCATAGATGATGATGATTGATTTGTGGGTTGTGGTAGGGTTTTTTGTATGGTTTTTTTTTTATGTATTTGTGATACATATCGATCGCTGTATAGTCTCTGGCATTATGTGCAGGATACATCATGAACTGCAATCTCTGCGTGGTCCCTAATATCCTGCATCTTATTGGCCATGGTAAGAAAAAAGCCGATACGTGATGTCTAGAGCATGCTTCCTGTGATACCGTATGGAAAGCGCTTATGGATAGTATATTCTATGAACGCAGTTTGCGTTTGCAGAAGTTGATTATTAAATAGTTAAATCCCCATAAAAAAATAGATTAGGGTATAACTTGATGATTGCTAGGGGACTGATCGTTGGAGCCCCTATCAATAGGTTTAGCTTAGAAAAAAAAGACGTCTCAGAGGAGATGTCATTTATATGTATAAATACATGTGTGGTCAATATAAAGGACTGGCACATGACTTATTCCTTCCAAAGACAATACTAAGGACCAGGGGACACTCACTGCGAGTGGAAGAAAAGCGATTCCAACACCTAAATAGGAAAGGGTTCTTTACAGTTAGAGCGGTCAGACTGTGGAATGCCGACCACAAGAGGTAGTAATGGCAGATACTATAACAGCTTTTATATCAGGGCTGGAGGATTTCCTCAGAACACAACATTGTCGGTTATAAGTGACTTAGGGACAAAATGTAGAACTGGTGGAGGAAGAGGGAACTAGATGGACCGGGGGCTTTTTTCAACCTAAGTAACTATGTAACTATGATTCCGAGAAAGGGGCTCTGCAGAGCAAGTCTCGTAATCAATGAATGGATCGGAGACTGAGCATGCGCATCTCCACTCCATTCAAGATGGACCTGCAGAGCCAAATTCTCGGGATTGCTAGGGATCCCAGTGGTCAGCAAGTTTTTGGGAATAACCCGTTAGCCGTTAGGGCTCATTTCGACGTCCATGCAATATAGTCTGATATTGGACTGCAATGCACAATCAGACCTTGGGTTTTCCTGACCCAAGCATGACAGCCTCGCAGAAATGTATGACGCTGATGTGCTCGGGCCAGGAGAGCTAGTCCATGTATTGGGATCCAATATTGGACCGAATTCCACGGACGGTCGAATGAGCCCTAATTGTCGAAAAGCAAATATTTACACAATGTAGCAATCGCTGGAAACCGTGAGTTATCACTGGAAGGATACAGATGTGAAGACACGGAGCAAACTCAAGCAATCAAGTTTATGGGTCCGTGAAAATCTCGGACAGTGTATGGATGGTGTCATAGTTGCTTTTTAGTGATGGGTGTTTTTAATTTCCATTTGATAGGAGAAACTATAGAAATCTCCATCAGCAAACGAGAAAAACTGATCAAACTCTGATGATACAAATTGACACTCCAATGATGGAAATCTGATCCAAAACATTGATGAAAAGTGGTCTGGAAAAAAAAGTTTTTGCAGAACCTTTTTGTCAATGGATCTCTGCAGGATCCATTCTAATGGATGATTATACGACATGTGAACGCAGCCTAAGGAGGACGGCTTGTAGAAGCGACCAAGTTCTGCTCACGGAATGTTTAGCATTTTCATTTGTTTAGCTTTGTTCCTGTAATAATAAAAGGCTAAACATATATTTGTTCTTAGAAATGTACAAAACAAAATCCTATATCCAAGATAAACTTCTGCAAATATGAGAAAATATTTCCTTTAGTGCATAAAGTCCATAAAATCATCTGCAAAACGTGCGAGTATCATACAAATAAATCTGTACTGAAAAGTTCTTTTTTTTAATTTATATATTGGAAATTCCATTTCAAAACTCCCCCTTTTCTTGGAGTTGTGTTTTATTAGGACAATTATAGAATCTACAAAATGTTGTAATCTGTCACCTATCACCTGGGGTGCAACTATAGGAGGTAAAGAGGTTTCAGCTGGAGAATCCGGGGGGATGGGGGGAATCAAATATAAGAGGGTCAATAAACACCATAAATAATTTATCATCGTTCTATGGATTTTGGGGTCCAGGAGTTATATTGTCCTATGGATACAATATGGCATGGATTGTACCTTCATATGTGGAAGTAAGAACATAACCATATGCATTTCTAATTTTCTGGTTGACAAGTTAGAAGATATACAGTGTATATACAGTAGAAAACCAGAAAGTTTCCCTCCACGCTCCAAAAAGACACATCTGAAGGTTTTTCCCTCTGCTTTCTATAAAGACACATCTGCAGGTTTTTCTCTCCACTCTCTATACAGACGCATCTGCAGGTTTTTCCCTCCACTCTCTATAAAGACACATCTGCAGGTTTTTCTCTCCGCTCTCTATACAGACGCATCTGCAGGTTTTTCTCTCCGCTCTCTATACAGACACATCTGCAGGTTTTTCTCTCCGCTCTCTATAAATATAGACACATCTGCAGGTTTTTCCCTCCGCTCCCTATAAAGACACATCTGCAGGTTTTTCCCTCCACTCTCTATAAAGACACATCTGCAGGTTTTTCTCTCCGCTCTCTATAAAGACACATCTGCAGGTTTTTCTCTCCGCTCTCTATACAGACGCATCTGCAGGTTTTTCTCTCCGCTCTCTATAAAAACACATCTGCAGGTTTTTCTCTCCACTCTCTATACAGACACATCAGCAGGTTTTCCATCCACTCTCTATAAAGATACATCCTCATGTTTTTCTCACTATCTGACATGAAATCAGAATAAACCTTTCCCGTTTTAGGTCAATTCGGAACCAAAATTATTTATATTTACCAAATGCCAAAATAATGAGAGAGAGAATGTTTTAAGGCATTTTAATGACTTTCTGCAAAGTCAAAAGTTTATATACATCCCATTAGTATTTGGTAGCATTGCCCTTACACTGTATGACTTGGGTCAAACAATAATCTGGCTTTTTTACATGTTTCTTTTGGAGTAATGGCTTCTTCCTGGCAGAGTGGCCTTTCAGCCCATGTTGATACCGTACTTGTTTCACTGTGCATAATGACACAATCTTACCAGCTTCCGCCAGCATCTTCACAAGGTCTTTTGCTTTTGTTCTTGGGTTGATATGCACATGTCTGACCAGAGCACGTTCATCTCTGGTACACAGAACCAGTCTCCTCCTGAGCGGTATGATGGCTGGACATTTCTATCTTGTTTGTACTTGTGTATAATTGTTTGTACAGATGAATGAGGCACCTTCCGGTATTTGAAAATTGCACCCAATGATGACCCAGACTTATGCAAGTCCACAATTTTCTTCCTGAGATCTTGGCTGATTTCTTTTGATTTTCCCATGATGCTACACAGAGAAGCAATGTGTTTCAGGTGTGCATTAAAATACGTCCACAGGTGTGTCTCTAACTCAGATGTTGCCAATAAACCTATCAGAAGCTTCCAATGACATGACATCATCATATGGGCTGTCCCATATTTTTTAAAGGCATAGTACTTTTTGTGAATGTAAACTTTTGACTTTGCAGAAAGTAATAAAAATGCCTTAAAACATTCTCTCTGGCATTTGGCACATATAAATATTTTTGGTTCCTAATTGACTTAAAATGGGGAATGTGTATTCTGATTTCATGTCAGATAATGAGAAAAACCTGCAGATGTGTCTTTTTAGATAATGTATGAAAACTTCTGGTGTCAACTGTATATACACATCTCGAAAACTTTGACATTTTGGCTTTTCCTCCCATTTCCTTCCTTCCGGTTCATAGATGATTATAATATAAACCCGGCTAAAACTTATGATATTCACCTATAAACTCGAGTAAAGTAAATGGGAGGAAAAAAACCTGAAATGTCAAAATTTCTTGCTGTTTTTCCCCTCCACATAAATCAGATAATTCTCTCCATTGTATACGAGCGGAGCTAACGTTACACGTCCCATGGAAAAGTCTCGCTTTATCCCCTGAAGCTGTTCATGTTGGAATCGCTTTAATGACTTTTTAGTGACAAGCGTAAAACTTTGATGAATTCCGTGAAAAACGATGGAGGAGTTTAATGAGAACCACAACCTCTGCTGAGCTCGCGAGGCGAGAAAGCTGTCAGATATGTCTTATGCGGGGCATTGCTGGCATCGGTGACAAGGAGAAGGGATCCTTATCTAAGGGTTTGTTTTCAGTCAAGTGCATTGGTATTCCTCACCTCGGCCCAAGTAATTATGCGCTGCCTATGTTTAGATCATTAAGATAGTGCGCGCTGAAATTTCCTGCGATTCAATTGCCAAACCATCTGGAAAAGATGTCAGACATGCATGTGTGCTGCGCATGGAAACTGTGGAAAGGGGGGACCTTGAGGAGCGGGAACTATTCTCTGCTTTTGGATAATTTCCTTTATTGGAAGGGCCTTCTATTGAGAAGATGCTCCCAAAGTGACCTGCTCGGACCCCCAGTTATCAGCTGTAATCTGTGCTTGGATTCCCAGTTATCAGGTGTAATCTGTGCTTGGATTCCCAGTTATCAATTGTAATCTGTGCTTGGATTCCCAGTTATCAGCTGTAATCTGTGCTCAGAACCTCAATTAGCAGCTGTAATCTGTGCTCGGACCCCCAGTTATAAACTGTAATCTGTGCTCGGACCCCCAGTTATTAGCTGTAATGTGTTTAGACCCCCAGTTATTAGCTGTCATGTGTTTAGACCCCAGTTATCAGCTGTTATCTGTGGTAGGACCCCCAGTTATTAGCTGTTATCTGTGCTCGGACCCCCAGTTATCAGCTGTAATCTGTGCTTCGACCCCCAGTTATCAGCTGTTATCTGTGGTAGGACCCCCAGTTATTAGCTGTTATCTGTCCTCAGACCTCCAGTTATCAGCTGTAATCTGTGCTCGGACCTCCAGTTACCAGCTGTAATCTGTGCTCGGACCCCAGTTATCAGCGGTAATCTGTGATCTGATCCCCAGTTATCAGCGGTAATCTGTGCTCCAACCCCCAGTTATCAGCTGTAATGTGTTTAGACCCCCAGTTATCAGCTGTAATCTGTGCTCAGACCTCCAGTTATCAGCTGTAATCTGTGCTCAGACCTCCAGTTATCAGCTGTAATCTGTGCTCGGACCCCCAGTTATGAGCTGTAATCTGTGCTTGTAATGCCAGTTATAAACTGTAATTATGCTCGAACCCCCAGTTATCAGCTGTAATTTGTGCTCGGACCCCCAGTTATAAACTGTAATGTGTGCTTGGACCCCAAGTTATCAGCTGTAATCTGTGCTCTGACCCCCAGTTATCAGCTGTAATCTGTGCTCAGACCTCCAGTTATCAGCTGTAATCTGTGCTCGGACCCCAGTTATCAGCGGTAATCTGTGATCTGATCCCCAGTTATCAGCGGTAATCTGTGCTCCAACCCCCAGTTATCAGCTGTAATGTGTTTAGATCCCCAGTTATCAACAGTTATCAACTGTAATCTGTGCTCAGATCCCCAGTTATCAGCTGTAATGTGTTTAGATCCCCAGTTATCAACAGTTATCAACTGTAATCTGTGCTCAGATCCCCAGTTATCAGCTGTAATGTGTTTAGATCCCCAGTTATCAACAGTTATCAACTGTAATCTGTGCTCAGATCCCCAGTTATCAGCTGTAATCTGTGCTTGGACCTGGCACTATATCTTTATAGTGCCTCTAGAGGGGAAATAAGGTATTACACTGTTAATACTAAAATCAGTTAGCTATCTGTCATAATAGTGTAAAGATGTGCCGAGTCATCCACATAGAAAAGCACGCTTTGCATCTACACTAAACCGCTGGCCCCATCTATAAAGCGGTTGTCCTCTACATTTTATATTAAAGCAAACCTATGGAGGTTCTAAAACAAAAAAGTAAAAATACCAACCTACTAAACCTCAAATCATTCCTCCAGACCGCTACCTGTGTCCTTCCCCCAGTCTCCTTGCTTCTCCTGGCAGAGGAGGTCACGTGACCGCTGCAGCCAATTATTGGACACTGATTGGCTCCAGGCTTAACTTTTAAGGGGGCTTTACACGCTACGATATCGTTAATGTTTTATCGTCGGGGTCAAGTTGTTAGTGACGCACATCCGGCGTCATTAACGATATCGCAGCGTGTGACACTGACCAGCGACCTTAAGCGACCTCAAAAATGGTGAAAATCGTTCACCATGGAGAGGTCGTCCCAAACTCAAAAATCGGTAATGGTTGATTATGCATGTGGTTCATCGCTCCTGCGGCAGCACACATCGCTATGTGTGACACCGCAGGAGCGAGGAACGTCTCCTTACCTGCCGCCGGCCACAATGCAGAAGGAAGGAGGTGGGCGGGATGTTACGTCCCGCTCATCTCCGCCCCTCCGCTTTGATTGGCCGGCCGCTTAGTGACGTTGCGGTGACGTCGCTGTGATGCCGAACGTCCCTCCCCCTTGAAGGAGGGATGGTTCGGCAGTCACAGCGACGCCGCCGACCAGGTAAGTATGTGTGACGCTGCCATAGCGATAATGTTCGCTACGGCAGCGATCACAAACAATCGCATGCACGACGGGGGCGGGTACTTACACGCTCGATATTGCTAGAAATTGCTAGCGATATCGCTACCATGTAAAGCCCCCTTTAGTCCGAGCCGGAATTAACAGACTCCTAGCTCATTCCTTCCAGGTCTAATAGGACGTCGGACCAGTCATCGGAGACACATAGTCCTCGGCCGGCTTTTCTTAGTATCCTTTCTCTGCAACACTTCAGCGTAAAACATACCTGGTTGCAAAAATGCGTGTTTACTTCCTGCTGCCCATGGTTCAGGTGAGCCCATTTTAATCTGAAGAGCATGGAATTTATTTATAAAATAAAAAAAAATGTATTATTGAAATTTAATTTTTTATATTATTTTCAATAATAAATATTTTATATATATATATATATATATATATATATATATATATATATATATATATATATATCTGATAAAAATATTGAAAAATATATAATAATTACTATTTTTAAATGTTAACATATTTATCTTATATTAAAAATAAATATGTATAACATATTTATAGCAAAAAACTTTTTTTATATTATATATTTTCAATAATAAATATATATACTGTATATTTTTTATATCTTATATAAAAATATTTATTATTGCAAATATTTTTTTCAATAATATTTTCATATAAGATATATCAAATTATTATTGAAAAAACATATAAAAAATAGCTAACAATATTTTTCAATAAACATATATGTATATATATATATATATATATATATATATTTAGATGTTATATATAAATATATATTTTAGATATGTTTCTAATATAAAACATTATTGAAAAATATTTTTTTTCAACTTATATATATATATATTTTTATATTTACAGCATATTCAATCAAATAAGGTATGTGTGTGTATATATATATTTATTAATATGTATTTATCTTTAAATATAATTTGTTTTCAATATTAAATTCCATGCTCTTCAGATTAAAATGGGCTCAGCTACACATTAACAGATATTTTAACATAAGATAGATTATTATTATTTATTATTATAGCGCCATTTATTCCATGGCGCTTTACAAGTGAAAGAGGGTATACGTACAATAATCAATAACAGATATAGATTTTATATATATATATATATATATATATATATATATATATATATATATATATATATATATATATATAAAATATTTATTATTGAAAAAATATATAAAAAAATAGCTAAAGAATATTTTTTTAATCATGTTTTATATATTATATATTTTTAGATAGTGATAGGGACTCTAGATTGTGAGCCCCATCGGGGACAGTATTGCTAATGTATGTAAAGCGCTGTGGAATTAATAAGGCTATATAAATGAATAAAATTATTATTATAGTATTTTTTTCAATAATAAATATTTTAGATATATTTCTTATATAAAAAATATTAAAAAATATATATTTTTTCAATAATTTTTATACAGTATATTTATATTTATAGGATATTTAAATAAATAAGGTATGCGTGTGTATATATAATTTGAAAACAATATTTTTATATTATTACAATATCTTGTCAATAATATATATTTTTAATATGTATTTATCTTTAAATATAATTCTTTTTTTCAATGTTAAATTCTTTAATATAACATTTTTATAAATAAATTCCATGCTCGTCAGATTAAAATGGTCTCAGCTACACATCTACCAGATAGATAGATATTATAGACAGTAATGAAAATGCTTGAGACCTCGTCCTTTTTATCCAAGAAATCATGCCCACTCGGAGACCTCTCTTTTGGGTCAGTGCCTACCGGGAGATGTAAAGTGGTTTTTCAGCTCTGGGCTGTGACTTATAATAAGAGAGTCAATCAGCGTTCCGAGTCTGAGCCATTAAATCGCAATTGGTCCGGTCCTGAAGATGATTCCTTTTGCAGAATAAAACCTCTGCCGTCAGTAGAGATATGTTGTACGTTTAGCTTGTGTTTGTTGTGGATGAACTCTCTGACTCGCAGATCCACTGTAATCGCAGCCGTAAAAGCTAAACTTTAATAATTCCTCTATTTTCCAAACTCCAACTGCTTCACTGTTCCTTTGACAAATTGGGGCCAAAGATCAATTAAAACATAACATCTACAATCATGCCTGAAAGTGTTGACACCCTTGAAATTGTTCCAGAAAATGAAGCCTGTCTCCCAGAAAATTATTGTTATACAGTACAGACCAAAAGTTTGGACACACCTTCTCATTCAAAGAGTTTTTCTCATTTTCAGGACTGAAAATTGTAGATTCACATTGAAGGCATCAAAACTATGAATTAAAACATGTGGCATGAAATACTTAAAAAAGTGTAAAACAACTGAAAATATATGTCTTATCTTCTAGGTTCTTCACAGTAGCCACCTTTTGCTTTGATTACTGCTTTGCACACTCTTGGCATTCTCTTGATGAGCTTCAAGAGGTAGTCACCGGAAATGGTTTTCCAACAGTCTTGAAGGAGTTCCCAGAGATGCTTAGCACTTGTTGGTGCTTTTGCCTTCACTCTGCGGTCCAGCTCACCCCAAACCATCTCGATTGGGTTCAGGTCTGGTGACTGTGGAGGCCAGGTCATCTGGTGTAGCACCCCATCACTCTCCTTCTTAGTCAAATAGCCCTTACACAGCCTAGAGGTGTTTGGGGTCAATGTCCTGCTGAAAAATAAATGATGGTCCAACTAAACGCAAACCGGATGGAATAGCACGCCGCTGCAAGATGCTGGGGTAGCCATGCTGGTTCAGTATACCTTCAATTTTGAATAAATCCCCAAAGGTGTCACCAGCAAAGCCCCCCCACACCATCACACCTCCTCCTCCATGCTTCACGGTGGGAACCAGCCATGTAGAGTCCATCTGTTCACCTTTTCTGCAAAGACACGGTGGTTGGATCCAAAGATCTCAAATTTGGACTCATCAGACCAAAGCACAGATTTCCACTGGTCTAATGTCCATTCCTTGTGTTCTTTAGCCCAAACAAGTCTCTTCTGCTTGTTGCCTGTCCTTAGCAGGGGTTTCCTAGCAGCTATTTTACCATGAAGGCTGCTGCACAAAGTCTCCTCTTAACAGTTGTTCTAGAGATGAGAAGGTGTGTCCAAACGTTTGGTCTGTACTGTACATGTTTACTTCCTTTGTGTATATTGGAACAAAACAGAAAAAAAGGCAAATTGGACATAATTTCACACAAAACCATACAAATGGGACGGACTAAATTGTTCGTACCTTTCCAAATTGTTGGTAAACAACTTTGTTTCAAGCATGTGATGCTCATTCAAACATAACTGTGGCAAGTAACGGGTATGGGCAATATGAAAATCACACCTGAAACCAGATAAAAAGGGGAGAAGTTGATTCATTCTTTGCATTGTGTGCCTGTGTGTGCCACACTAAGCATGGAGAACATAAAGAGACGAGAACTGTCTGATGACTTGAGGAGCAAAAATGTTGAAAAATATCAAAAATCTCAAGGTTACAAGTGCATTTCCAGAGATCTTGATGTTCCTGTGCCCACAACATAATCAAGAAGTTTACAACCCAAGGAACTGTAGATAAGATCCCTGGATGTGGACAGCAGAGACACATTTTTGAAAGGTTGCAATGCAGGGTAGTCCAGATTGTAGATAAGCCCCGATCAAGTTATAAAGAAAGTCAAGTTGTCCTGCAGGATCAGGGGGCATCAGTGTCAGTGCAAACTGTCTACATCTGAATGAAATGTTATGGGGGAGACCCTGGAGATCCTATTGCTGACACAGAGACATATAAAGCTAAACTGCAGTTTGCGAAAATGTACATGAGTAACCAAAATCCTTCTGGGTAAGCATTTTGTGGACAGATGAAACCAAGACAGAGCTTTCAGGTAAAGCACGTCATTCTACTATTTATCAAAACCAGAATGAGGCCTACAAAGAAAAGAACACAGTACCTACAGTCAGGTATGGTGGAGGTTAGAGATGTTTTGGGGTTGTTTTTCTTCCTCTTGCACTGGAGGCCTTCACTGTGTGCAAGACATCATGAAATTTGAAGATTACCAAAGGTTTTTGGGTGGCAATGTAGTGCCCAGTGTCAGAAAGCTGGGTTTGTGTCGTAGGTCGTGGGTTTTCCTGCAGGAAAATGATCCCAAATATATTTCAAGAAACCCCATAAATGGATGGGACTTCTTGAAGTACATTTTGAAAGTTCTGAAGGGCAGCAATGAGTCCAGATCTAAATCCCATTGACACCTGTGGAGAGATCTGAAAATTGCTGTTGGGAGAAAAGAAGACGCCTTCAAGTATGAGCGACCTGGAGACCTTTATAAAAGAAGAGTCCGAAATTCCAGGTGAGAGGAGTACGAAGCTTGTGGACTGTTATAGGAAGTGACTGACTGCAGGTATTTATTCCAAAGGGAGTGCAACCAAATATTAAGTGGAGGGGGACAACAATTTTGTCCAGCCCATTTCTTGATTTTTTTTGTGACATTTTGTCCAATTTGCCTTTTTTTTCCTCAGGTTTTTTTGTGTTGTTCCAATACACAAAGGAAATAAACGTGATTAACAAAATATGTCATTACAATAATTTTCTGGGATAAATTCTTAATTTTCTGGAACAATTTCAAGGGTGCCAATACTTTCAGCCATTACTGTATGTATCTTTTGAAACCTTCCTAAATTCTTATGAATTTTAAAAAAAGTGAATTTTTTCAAAATTAATCCTACTTATTACATTCACTTTTTTTGTGTTGAAGTCAAAACATTTTTTTCGAACTCTGAATTCACCCAAATCTTCCTGTGAGGCCGCCGTCCTGGTATTATCAGGAGTGTCAGATTGTAGATATTTCGGCGCGGCTCATTAGTACAAGCGACATATTCTACATGAACAGTATTTGCTGTAAAGTGTCTCCTCGGGGAGTTTGTCACGGCCCCTTAGAGGGAAGCTGTCATGCGATTCATGCTGTCCCAACCTTCCGTTATTGCAGCCGTATATGTTTTACACTGAATCCCTGCGACATTTCAGAGAAAACATACTTCGAAGCACTGGACTATATGTCGGGTTACTGGTCCATGAGGCAGGTCCCTTTTGGCTTCTCTCTGCCCAATTCATTAGAATGACAGGTCTGTCCTTATGTGTATAGAGAGGACGGAGAGAAGCCCCTGCCTCTTGGACCAGTAACATATGCAACATATGAACCCTGCCTACTGCCTGCTGTAGATCAGAGGGGTCACGGGTCCTGCAACCCAACCGATTGCTCAAGAGTGCTGAGCCCATGTGGTGCACACAGCGCAGCATGGGCTGAATGGAAAGTCATGCACCAGCACAACACTTCTGCACTGTTTTTTGAGTGATCATTGCAGATTTAGGCCCAGGACCCTCATTAGTCCCGAGAACCCGAGCATGCTAGTGCCCACTCATCACTAGTTACTAGTACCAAGCACCCGAGCATGGTAGTGCCCGCTCATCACTAGTTACAAGTACTGAGCACCTGAGCATGGTAGTGCCAGCTCATCACTAGTTACAAGTACTGAGCACCTGAGCATGGTAGTGCCAGCTCATCACTAGTTACAAGTACTGAGCACCTGAGCATGGTAGTGCCCGCTCATCACTAGTTACGAGTACAGAGCACCCGAGCATGGTAGTGCCCGCTCATCACTAGTTACCAGTACTGAGCACCCGAGCATGGTAGTGCCCGCTCATCACTAGTTACCAGTACTGAGCACCCGAGCATGGTAGTGCCCGCTCATCACTAGTTACGAGTACTGAGCACCTGAGCATGGTAGTGCCTGCTCATCACTAGTTACGAGTACAGCGCACCCGAGCATGGTAGTGCCCACTCATCACTAGTTACGAGTACAGAGCACCCGAGCATGGTAGTGTCCGCTCATCACTAGTTACGAGTACAGCGCACCCGAGCATGGTAGTGTCCGCTCATCACTAGTTACTAGTACTGAGCACCTGAGCATGGTAGTCCCCACTCATCACTAGTTACTAGTACCGAGCACACGAGCATGGTAGTGCCCGCTCATCACTAGTTACAAGTACAGAGCACCCGAGCATGGTAGTGCCCGCTCATCACTAGTTACCAGTACTGAGCACCCGAGCATGGTAGTGCCCGCTCATCACTAGTTACCAGTACTGAGCACCCGAGCATGGTAGTGCCCGCTCATCACTAGTTACTAGTACCAAGCACCCGAGCATGGTAGTGCCCGCTCATCACTAGTTACCAGTACTGAGCACCCGAGCATGGTAGTGCCCGCTCATCACTAGTTACGAGTACTGAGCACCTGAGCATGGTAGTGCCTGCTCATCACTAGTTACGAGTACAGCGCACCCGAGCATGGTAGTGCCCACTCATCACTAGTTACGAGTACAGAGCACCCGAGCATGGTAGTGTCCGCTCATCACTAGTTACAAGTACAGAGCACCCGAGCATGGTAGTGCCCGCTCATCACTAGTTACCAGTACTGAGCACCCGAGCATGGTAGTGCCCGCTCATCACTAGTTACCAGTACTGAGCACCCGAGCATGGTAGTGCCCGCTCATCACTAGTTACCAGTACTGAGCACCCGAGCATGGTAGTGCCCGCTCATCACTAGTTACAAGTACCGAGCACCCGAGCATGGTAGTGCTCACTCATCACTAGTTACTAGTACCGAGCACCCGAGCATGGTAGTGCCCACTCATCACTAGTTACGAGTACAGTGCACCCGAGCATGGTAGTGCCCGCTCATCACTAGTTACGAGTACAGTGCACCCGAGCATGGTAGTGCCCGCTCATCACTAGTTACGAGTACTGAGCACCTGAGCATGGTAGTGCCCGCTCATCACTAGTTACGAGTACAGAGCACCCGAGCATGGTAGTGCCCGCTCATTACTAGTTACCAGTACTGAGCACCCGAGCATGGTAGTGCTCACTCATCACTAGTTACCAGTACTGAGCACCCGAGCATGGTAGTGCCCGCTCATCACTAGTTAATACACCCCTGCCCTGTATCTCTCTATACAAAATGTTTGATCAGAGCTGGATAACTCCCAGGAGCCATGGAGCCACTTAGGCCTTTACTACAGACGCAGAATTCTGTTTCTGCTGAAATCTATGAAAGTACTAGACCACAAAAAAGTTGTTTTTTTTTCCCAGGAATGGCCTAATACAACATGCCTATCGAGCAGTCATAGGATCCCCGGTGCAGTTGGTCCTGACGTCTGCCCCGGTGTGGAGGGTGCTGATGCCATCCATAGCTGTATTTCTTCGATTGTTGGACAGTTGCCCGTAGGACGTCTGACAGTGATGCCCGTAGTGGCACAACTGTGGTCAGAGCCGTCAATTCTTTCGTTGCCCCCATTTTGGATCACAGTAGATAGGTTTATGCGGACATCAGTTGTCCTCCTGTTTTCCCGCTCACTGACGGTAATTGGCCAATTAACTTGTTTGTTTAATAATAAAATCTACATTATTGGATTCAGGCTTCTCGTGTTATTCGTGGAATTTTTGTCACTTTCTAATTTAGTAGTAAATAAAGTTAAAAACTCACCCTAGGAAAATTAAGGGTCATTGGCCCAGACCGGCTAATGGGGTGATTACAGGTAGCACATAACACCCCTTGTATTACCGCCATGAGCCGCTCCTAACCTGCGCCTGCTAATGAATAGCATCTGTTATTGGGACTGAATGGGGGACTTTCTTCATTTTGCCAATCATTGAAACAGGCAGTCGTGGTCGTCATTAGTAATGAATCATTGTCAGTGTGCGGGGCTGTAAAGCATTCTCATTGACGGCATACAGTGTGGGCAGAGATTGTGGCTACTGTGACTACTGACCCTCCTGGGTCACGTGCAGATTGTCGCATTATTGAGGCACACAGCGTCTCCTTGATAGTTATGGCAGCCCTTACAGTGGCCACAGTATTTTATCATTATGAACCAGGAGGATCAGGATGAACAGTGCAGATTCTGAGTGAATGAGGCTGTAGAAGGCAATGAATGCGATCTAAAGAGCTAAAGAGCGGTCTCACACCTTGTACAAAGGTGTAGTTTGCACTGGGGGAAAAAGCATCAGTTTCCCACCCTGAGCTATGCCCCTGTCTATAGGTGCAGCTTTTAGGGCTTGTTCACACATAGCATTTTTTATACTTCTTTTTTTCTGTTTGGGGGGGGGGGGGAGGGGGAAAGAAAAATTCATATAATTTCTACTGTAGTTTTCTGGCCATAGTCTGCTTTTCTTCATGCAGAGAGAACACATAACAAAGCTATATGTGAACAAACAGTTATGTAAGGACCACCAGAATTAGTCATCTGGTTGTGTAGGTCCTGGTAAAACAATAAAAATAATACCTCTCTTGTAATAATGTGATGTGCCAGTGCTGAGAAATCAAGCATTGAATCCACATGCAGAATCGCCTGCAAGTGCACTGGGGGCGTGTCCATGTACTCAGCGTGATGACACGCCCCCAAGCACTTCCTGGTCAATATGAATGTAGCTTCAAAGCTTGATTTCTCAGCGCTCGCACATCGGATTACTACAAAACAGGTATCATTTTTATTGTTTTACTAGGAACTTTACAACCAGACCACCTATTTTAGTATTAAAATGGTCCTGACAGGTTCCCTTTAAACAGCCCGTGACCTGTCATTATCAGTATTTGGTAAGGATCCATTCACAGCATCATTATATTCACTATTGCATGTGAGCCATCTGCAACTTGCGACTGTCACATAGATGATGGGTCTTTATCTCCTGATGTACAACATCTCTTTGTACTAAGAGAAGGAATGAAATCACATATGGAGCAAATCTGAACTAATGTCTTATTTTCCTGCACTGGTAAGATTAATGGATTCACAAAAGCAACCAGAGCCATGATGTCAAACTCTGCAGATAGAGCTCCGCAGCATTCACTGGTTTCTACAGTGTAACACAAGGCAGATGTCACCTTGTGCTTTATATTTCTAATTCATTCATTCCAAGACTGAAAGTGGAAACTGGGGCGTCCCTTCTGACAGTTTTGTTTGCTTTTATATATGTTTTTAAATGCAATCTCAATGGCTGATAATTTACTCTTGTCTTATTTTGCAAATACCACGATTCTCTAAAAATAAGACAAGCTAGGGTTTATTTTCATGGGACGTCTTATTTTTCTCCTATGAATAACAATCTACATTTATTAAAATATGATCATATCACATTCTGGAACAGCAACGTAACTCTCCAAACCCTGTGTATGTGTGTGTCCATATATATATATACACACACACATATACACACATATACATATATATATATATATATACACACACACACACACACACACACACACACACACACACACGACTGTGAAGTCACCAAAGTTCCATGAGCAGTGTTAACCTCAGAATAGGAATGCTAGGGGGCCGTAAGAGAGTGGGGTCCTGAGAAATTGCCAAATATGACTCCCCCAGCACTGACTGACTGTTACTAGGACTTTTGGAGTAGGGCTTATATTTCAAACAAACTACAAAAATCATATAAAATCATGGAAGGGCTTATTTTCAGGGCAGATCACATTGCCCTGTCCTAGATTTCCTGTTTCACCTCTGTTGGATTTCACAAAAGTTGATTTTCTGGCAAAAGCTACAACATTGTGAACAAAGACTAAGGGGTACTTTACACGTTGCGAGATCAGTAACGATATATCGTTGGGGTCACGTCGTTAGTGACGCACATCCGGCGCCGTTACGACATCGCAGCGTGTAAACCCTAGGAGCGACTATCACCGATCGCAAAAACGTGAAAAATCGTTGATCGGTGACACGTCGCTGCTTTCCATAATGTCGTTACTGCTGCTGATACGATGTTGTTTTATCGTTCCTGCGGCAGCACACATCGCTATGTGTGACACCGCAGGAGCGACAAACATCTCCTTACCTGTGTCCACCGGCAAAGCGGAAGGAAGGAGGTGGGCGGGATGTTATGTCCCGCTCATCTCCGCCCCTCCGCTTCTATTGGACGGCCACTTAGTGACTTCGCGGTGACGCCGAACGCACCTCCCCCTTGAAGGAGGGATTGTTCGGCAGTCACCGCGATGTCGCCGACCAGGGATGTGCGTGTGAAGCTGCCGTAGCGATAATGTTCGCTACGGCAGCTATCACCGCATATCGCATGTGCGACAGGGGCGGGTACTATCGCGCTCGACATCGCTAGCAATCGCTAGCGATTTTGCAGCATGTAAAGTACTCCTTAGACTATGTTCACACCGGCTGCCAAATGTTAGATAACGGATACTATCGTGTTTTTTCAAAAATAAGCCCTAGCAGGGATTTTCAACATTTTCAGAGCAAGGCTTAAATATAAGTGTGACACCCCTGAACTAGTCAGGTCATCATAGGGTACTGCATGCTCTTTATCTCTCAGTGCAGGACTCAAACCCTCATGGTTCTGGGTTCCCAACCTGTGGTACTGCCTCCATCAGCATCCAGAATTCCAACCACACCTCACACCACACCTGTCAGGCACACCAGTGGGCTGCTGAGCTGGAATAGGGCCGCCCACCTAGGGGTGAGGCAGACTGGTGGGAGGGGATAAGGGAGTCGGCTCTAGGAGAGCAAAGGGAGAGGAAGCAAGGAGAATGGAGTTAGCCCTCGATGAGTGAGGAGCTAGGGGAGTGTGTGGCTCCGGGGAGTTACAGGTTGGGTCGCAGATGGTGGTCCGGGACCAGAGGAGTCGGAGATCCGGTCGCAGGGTATTGAGGCTGGGTGCCTGGACTCTGTCTTGGAGGACGGGAGGCATCTGAGTCTAATAACCGGTCCGGGACCGAAAGTACAGTGGGGTTACTGAACCCTAGGTCGGGGAGTAGCTTCAGGCAACCCGGCAATTAACCTGCAGAGGATATTGACTTTATGGACTGTCCCCAAGAAGCTCAGAGATCAGAGGCACTAGCGCAACGAGGAGGATAGGGCTTTCCAACCCAAGCAGCGCACAGAAATCCCAAGCGTGAGCCCTTGAGAGCACAGCTCCACTACAAACAGTAGGGAGCGGGGCCCGGACAGATTTATGCCAACAAGCCAACAGGACACTTCAAATTCGTGCACGGAGGCAGGCTCCGGACCACCCGGAAGTACTCTAGGGGACGGACACCCAGACGGGCTCCACCAAGAGGGCAGCAGCACCTAGAGACCTGGTTTACCTTGTTGTCAGAGTCTGCTTTTCATCGCCGACACAGTCTGAGTACATAGTCCTCCCCTGCTTCCAATCCGCACCCCTCTCCCCAACACCACCATCCAGAGTCCCAGGGACCCCCTACCCATGGAGGGGGAACGTCATCTGGCTGCCCCCACTCCATCTCCCCCGGGTACTCCCATTGACAGCGGCGGTACTCCCTTTACCGCGAACCATGGGTGGCGTCACAAACTATTATCCCCTGTAAATACCCCCCTCTTCATTGAAGTGGCCGTAAGCCCCTGGTCCGGAGACCCTCGAGCCACAGCAGACCCTGGATCCGAGCGGTTCGACTGCTGCAGGGGCGGCACATAAGTCCTCCCCTGAAAATAAGCCCTAGTCACGGTTCAATAATGAAGTGTCTGTGCAGCTAAAAAAGTTAAAGATGCTGCAGGACACTTCATTATAGACAGAGGACACCCCATAATCATACTCACCAGACGCAAGGGCAGAGGACCTGCAGTGATCTCACACCCATATACATTCGATCTCAAACACACACTCACCACATCCAGCGACACCGATTTTTCTGACTGGCAGAAACCTTGGAGGCAGTTCAGTGAAGCGAAAGAACCTGCCGCAATGCTAGCTTACAGGACCTCTGAACACATGACTTCCTCCCATCATTCCCTGCGGCCAGAAGTATTCTGTAACGCTGGATGTAATGAGTGTGTGTGTGTGTGTGTGTTAGTGTCACTCAGCCAGCCAGAAGCCGGGGAGGACAGCGTGCAGCACCCACCGGAGATCACAGGGAGGACCTGGGAGCCACACAGACGTCCGGGTCTGGTAAGTATGAGTCTCCTGGGAAGGGGGGGGGGGGGGGGGGTGTCTGCTTTTTTGGGGGGGTAAACTTACCCCAATCATGTTTCTCCAAAAATAAGACCTCCTCCAAAAATAAGTCCTAGTGCTTTTTTGGGGGGCAAAAAAAGTATAAAACAGTGTCTTATTTTTGGAAAAACACGGTAATGGTGCCCACAGAACCTTAATGGAAATAGTTCTCCAACACAGATGTAAACAGAGTCACAGACTGTCACGGGTGACCGACAGTCATGTGGTTTCTGGCCGTAGAAGGTCACAGTGTTTGGCTCCGCAAAATGCTCCCTGACTTTACATTGTTCCTGCTGCCAGTAGTCATTGGTATAGGAGCTTTCCTGCTGGATTCATCTCTCTCCTTTTTGGATCCAGCAGGAGCTCGACTTACACCCAGCTGCTGGTCATCAGTATTCCCCTTGTGCTTAAATACTCCTTCCTTTCTTGGACTGGTGCTGGTGATATTATTCAGTTCATTTAGTTCTGGGTAGTAGCAGGTGGCTTGTACTCCTCTGTGGTTTTGTTGCTGAAAACTGTGCTGAACTTTTACCCGAGTCATCTGTGGATAAGTAGTTCATGCATTTTCCCCCTGTCCTCTTTGTGTCTTCTCTAGTATTTAATGGGGTTGACAAAGAGCTCATCCCATCCGTTTCCTATTTAGGGCCCAGCACTAGAGATACCTAGGGTCAGGTATCCGGCTCTGCTCATAGATGTGGAACCTATCTAGGGAGGTGACGGATCCCAGGGACCAGCGGTAGGTTTGCTCAGGGATCCCCATCTTTCCGTTCCCTAGACACAGGGTTTCCCTTTGGTTCCCTTTCGCCGTGCGCTTGGTACTTCCCTGTACCTAGTGTGACACAGACAGACTCGAGAGGTGAGTGACGAACTACGTTTGCCTTAAAGTGGTTTTTAAAAGTAGACCCCAAACATTTCCTGTCATGTAAAGACCCAAAAAGCAGATAGTACTCAACCTTTCCCTGTATAGCACTGGCTCCCCGCCACTGTTCCAGTCTCAGTGTTTTGGCTGCAGTGGTGACATCACATTGACAGAACTTGTCACCTCTGCAGCCAATCACTGAGCTCAGCGGCATTTACCAACTACCTCTGAGACCGGATCAGGGGTGGACAATCAGGAGGCTTCGTGCTATCTGATTTTATTAAGGTTCTAAAATTGGAAAGCTCCTTTAAGGTTCTGTTCACATTAGCGTTGTGGCTTTCTTCAAGGTCAAGGGACACGTTTCCGTTAGTCTCTGGTGCTGTTCACATGTCCGTGGTTTTTGGGGTCTAAGGAGAAGGTGATAATCCTCACTATTTCTTCTACAAGGTGTGGATCTATTCCGGTATGATGGTGACGGACCGTCGTTGGCAAGGGTAGACTGTCAGCGGGCGATGAAGGATTCCGCTCCCCGGCTTTGTCAGGCGGGAGGTTGTGCTGAATTCTAATTTCACAGTCCTGGCTGTATAATTAAAAAATCAACACAGATTACTTGGTGGCTCCATTCGCTGCCGGTTCCCGTTTCCTAAGGCTGGGGATTTTATTTTTTTGTCTCTGTTTTGACCAGGCAGAAGTTGCTTTCTGTATCTCTAAGGGGACGCATTTGCATGCTCCTGCCAGCTGGCTCCTTGGCAAGCTTTGATTCTCCGAGGAGGCTGACAGACCTTTCAGCCTCTGGGTTCAAATAGTAATTACCAGTGACGGGAAGACATGGGTGATTAGAGATCAGACAATGGCCAATAAAAATGGCTTTTGCTGGATGCAAATGGAAGGAAAAGTTGACACTGACGGCAATAAAAAATAAATTGTTAATAGATGCGGATGAGATGTTGGTTTAACTAATATTTCCTATATCAAGACCCAAGAAACGGCGCCGCTCCTGTGAGTCCTCGCTGGTAAATACACAAAGATGTTACAATTATTGTGCACGGGACTTGATTCCAATGCAAAGGTTGGGAATATATACATTTTTCATGAATTTGCACCAACCATCCACTAATGATCTCCGATAGATATAGCGAGATGTAACGGTTCATCAGACCGACGTCGCTAACTAAGAGCCAATAAATCACAATATCACTGGAAGGGAAGGAGAAGGGGTTTTTTTTTTCATTAAAATAAAAAATTCGAAAAGCTGAAAAGACATAAATCAAAATTATTCCAAACCAACATCAAGAATGATGAGGAAATAGCGGCGGCGTTGTCGTATGGAGATCCCGCTACCAATGGAGGCATTGCAAAATAAAATAGCCATAGGGCGACTCTGGTGCACATTATTCCAGTATTTATTATGTTTATTTATATATGAAAATTTTATTTTTTAATCCTCTATTTATTTACATTTTTGCAGGATTTTGTTTTTTGCTCTTGCAACAGTAAAATATGAAACACTAAAAAGTGAGCTTTTTTGTTGAGTTTCCATTTTTGTTTCCCCAAAAACCTAATGCTCTAATGTGTCTTTTTTTATGGGTTTTCCCATTGTATAACTTATAAGAAAAATGCATGCATGTATATAAAAAACAAACAGACTTGTGCACCCTGGGTGTGGCTGATTAGTTCATTGCACTTTCTCACCTATTTGTTTTCGATTTTTTTCTGTCCTGCTTTTCCTTGATTGACAACTCTGTTTACAGGAGCTAAAAAAGGGCTAGTGAGTAGGTGGGAGGGTGCAGTGAACTGCCTGGTCACACCCAGGGTGCACCGAAAGCCTCATCAGCATTTGCTAGTAATGAGGCACTGATGAGCTATCATTCAGGGTAGGTTACTGGAAAGTGACCATAAACATTCAAATAGGATAATGCAATCTTTCACATATATTATACAATTTTAAAGTAAGTCCACCAGCCTCATCAGGTCCAAGAAATCTTTGTAATAATAATGTATGCATTTTGTATTGTGAAATCTGGTGAGAGATCCTCTTTAATGTTTAGCTTTGACCTTGACCCCGATGGGAACATGGCGCACTATAGGCAGCTCTATAAGTCTGCAAGGCATCGTACTTCAGTGTTAATGGCAGAAATCTGTGTGGAACCTTATCCACTTGTCACAGATTGAAGGGATGATCCAATGGAAATAAACTTGTGAAGATGTGCAAGGGCCGAGGCTGGGACACCGGGTACAGGAGCTAGTGCTGGAGTACAGGAGTGATGATAATGGTGCTGGAGTACAGGAGTGATGATAATGGTGCTGGAGTACTGGTGGTGGGCCACAGGGGCTGGCATACTGGTGCTGAGGTAATGGTACTGATTGAAGTACTCGGGCTGGGGAACAGGAGCTGGTGCAAAGACAGGTGTACAAGGGTTGGGGCACAGGGGCTGTTGCTGGGTTACAGGGGCTGAAGTTAGGGTAGAGGGGCTGGTCGTGAGGTACTGGGGATGGGGTACAGGGCTGGGGCAAAAGGGGATGGTACAGGTGTACAGAGGATTTTGCTGCTGCACAGGGGATGGTGCTGGGGTACAGAAGCTGGGTCTGAACCTGGGCTACAGGAGCAGGAGTAGATGGGCTGAGGTACAGGGCTGAATCTGGGGTACAGGAGCTGGAGTACATGGGTTGAAGCTGGGGTACAGGAGCTGGAGTAGATGGGCTGGGGTACAGGCACTGAACCCGGGGTAAGGACCTGGAGTACATGGGCTGAGGTACAGGCACTGAACCCGGGGTAAGGACCTGGAGTACATGGGCTGAGGTACAGGCACTGAACCCGGGGTAAGGACCTGGAGTACATGGGCTGAGGTACAGGCACTGAACCCGGGGTAAGGACCTGGAGTACATGGGCTGAGGTACAGGCACTGAACCCGGGGTAAGGAGCTGGAGTACATGGGCTGAGGTACAGGCACTGAACCCGGGGTAAGGAGCTGGAGTACATGGGCTGAGGTACAGGCACTGAACCCGGGGTAAGGAGCTGGAGTACATGGGCTGAGGTACAGGCACTGAACCCGGGGTAAGGAGCTGGAGTACATGGGCTGAGGTACAGACACTGAACCCGGGGTAAGGAGCTGGAGTACATGGGCTGAGGTACAGGCACTGAACCCGGGGCAAGGACCTGGAGTACATGGGCTGAGGTACGGGCACTGAACCCGGGGCAAGGACCTGGAGTACATGGGCTGAGGTACGGGCACTGAACCCGGGGCAAGGACCTGGAGTACATGGGCTGAGGTACGGGCACTGAACCCGGGGCAAGGACCTGGAGTACATGGGCTGAGGTACAGGCACTGAACCCGGGGCAAGGACCTGGAGTACATGGGCTGAGGTACAGGCACTGAACCCGGGGTAAGGAGCTGGAGTACATGGGTTGAAGCTGGGGTACAGGAGCTGGAGTACATGGGCTTGGTCACAGGGGCTGAAGCTGGGGTACAGGAGCTGGAGTACATGGGCTGGGGCACAGGGCTGAAGCTGGGGTACAGGAGCTGGAGTACATGGGCTGGGGCACAGGGCTGAAGCTGGGGTACAGGAGCTGGAGTACATGGCTGAATCTGGGGTACAGGAGCTGGAGTACATGGGCTGGGGCACAAGGCTGAAGCTGGGGTACAGGAGCTGGAGTACATGGGCTGGGACACAGGGCAGACGTTGGGGTACAGGAGCTGGAGTACATGGGCTGGAACACAGGGCTGAAGTTGGGGTACAGGAGCTGGAGTACATGGGCTGGGGTACAGGGCTGAATCTGGGGTACAGGCGCTGGAGTACATGGGCTGGGGACACAGGGCTAAAGCTGAGGTACAGTAGCTGGAATACATGGGCTGGAGCACATTTCCTGAAGCTGGGGTACAGGGACTGGTTCTTGGATACATGGGCTGGGGCACAGGGGCTGAAGCTGGGGTACAGGAGCTGGAGAACATGGGCTGGTGTTGGGGTACATTTACTGAAGCTGTCTGGGGTATTGGTGCTGAGGTACAGGTGCTGAAGCTGGGGTACAGGGGCTGGTGCTTGGATACATGGGTTGGGGTACAGGGGCTGAAGCTGAGGTACAGGGGCTGGTGCTGGAGTACAGGGCTGGTGCTGGGGTACAGGGCTGGTGCTGGGGTACAGAGGCTGGTGCTGGGGTACAGAGGCTGGTGCTTGGATACATGGGTTGGGGTACAGGGGCTGAAGCTGGGGTACACGGGCTGGTGCTGGGGTACAGGGCTGGTGCTGGGGTACAGGGCTGGGGTACAGGGGCTGGTGCTGGAGTACAGGGCTGGTGCTGGAGTACAAGGGCTGGTGCTGGAGTACAAGGGCTGGTGCTGGGGTACAGGGGCTGGTGCTGGGGTACAGGGGGCTGGTGCTGGGGTACAGGGGCTGGTGCTGGGGTACAGGGGCTGAAGCTGGGGTACAGGGGCTGAAGCTGGGGTACAGGGGCTGAAGCTGGGGTACAAGGGCTGGTGCTGGGGTACAAGGGCTGGTGCTGGGGTACAAGGGCTGGTGCTGGGGTACAAGGGCTGGTGCTGGGGTACAGGGGCTGAAGCTGGGGTACAGGGGCTGGTGCTGGAGTACAGGGGCTGGTGCTGGAGTACAGGGGCTGGTGCTGGGGTACAGGGGCTGGTGCTGGGGTACAAGGGCTGAAGCTGGGGTACAGGGGCTGAAGCTGGGGTACAGGGGCTGGTGCTGGGGTACAGGGGCTGAAGCTGGGGTACAGGGGCTGAAGCTGGGGTACAGGGGCTGAAGCTGGGGTACAGGGGCTGAAGCTGGGGTACAGGGGCTGGTGCTGGGGTACAAGTCCTCTTCCAATGGTAGCTTCAGTAATAAGAGTGAGGTTACCCATTGGCGGGAGGGACTGGTGGTGATTGCAGCCATGTTGTAGCTGTGGGGCTGAGAGCAGATGTGACGCCTGCACTTGACCCGTCCGGGCTTCCTTTCCCCCGTCCTCTGCGGCAGGGTCTGCTCTGTAGTCGCAGCATGCCTTGGCTCGTGTCATTGCTGCTTTGCTGCAGTCAGGCAGAAATCTTTAGATAAACTTGCAATGGTCGCCTCCGGATCACTGCACTCTGTGATGAAGCTCCTGCATTGCAGCAATCTCCTCGCCAGTCGCCAACTGTTCACACGCTCTCGCCCGCACCGCGCGGGTTCTGTGCCATAAAAGCCGTCCTCTTACCACTTAATCTTCTTAATCAGCCTGGATGCTTCTCGCCTCTGTTGCTTCCCAGTTGGTCGCCATTGTTCATAAGACATTATGATCGTGTCTTCCTTCTGTTGGGTTAACCCATCTGCCGCCAAATTCAGTGCATGATCGTTATCAGCTGCAGTTCTCTTAAAGGGAACGTCTTCAGAAAAAAAAACTGATCAGGGCTTTGTTAAATGTAGTAATTTTACTTTGTTTCAGAGGTTTTCGTTAATATTTTCTATCTATCCCTCTATCTATCTATCTATCTATCTATCTATCTATCCCTCTATCTATCTATCTATCCCTCTATCTATGCCTCTATCTATCTATCTATGCCTCTATCTATCTATCTATCTATCTATCTATCCCTCTATCTATCCCTCTATCTATCTATCTATCTATCTATCCCTTTATCTATCTATCCCTCTATCTATGCCTCTATCTATCTATCCCTCTATCTATGCCTCTATCTATCTAAAACTAGACTCATACTTTCTAGACTTCCTGTAATCTGTTCAGAAGTCACTGAGTGGAGAGGAGAAGGTGAGCTGTGACATAATTTATTGTGAATGGTGGAGCTTGTGTTATATACTTTATATAGAGGTGTTACCAGTCAGTGTACAGGAGGAGGTGAGCTGTGACATCACCTAGTGTGAATGGTGGAGCTTGTGTTATATACTTTATATAGAGGTGTTACCAGTCAGTGTACAGGAGGAGGTGAGCTGTGACATCACCTGTTGATATATTTATAGAAGTGCTATGTTAAAATTGCTTTTGTAGAATATGAGACCCCTCAGGTTTAGAGAAGAGCATGGAAATCCATATAGTCACCCACTGTCACACTCGGTTGAGGGAAATGTCTGGTGCACGGCGTAACACAGAGGTTACAACGGGGGATGGAATAGGGTAGGAATGCCTGTACGGTAGGGAGAGGGGAGACTGGTCACCACCTTACACTAAGCTGAGTCTGCACCCTGAGCTCCGTAAGTTCCCTAAGCTGGTCCCCCCCTGCAATTGCCCTCACATGCCTTTTCCCTAGCTGTCCTTCCACTCTCCCTGACTAGTGCAAAGGCTTGTGAGAGCACTAGATGTCACCGCTACTGTATTAAAACACAGGGGAAGGAACACAGACAGGGAGACATAGACAAAAACGTATGCACCAACGTTTTCAGCCAAACACCAGGGCTGCAGGAAACAAGAGATCAGTGACTTCACTGTTGCAGCCTAACACCAGGGCTGCAGGCAGCTCGACTCCAAGAGCTTCAGCAGGCTTCCTTCAATGGTGGTCAGTTCAGAATGGTTTCTCTTTCTATATCCGGCATCAGGTGATGGGACATGTGACTAATTAAAGGGAAGGGGTGTGGTCACAAACTAACAAGCAACTACCAGCAAGGAAAGCGTCCTAAAAGAAAGAATATACATTTAATATGCATAGTCTCACAAGGCAATGTGAGCCTCAGATCCCAAATCTGTTACAAGTCTCCCCAGGACAGGAGACCCTCGTGACAGTACCCTCAAGACTGGACCTGTCTGGGTAAGACCTGCGAAAGTAATGCATTAACTTACTCACATTCACTTCCATTGTCACTTAACCTCCAAGGTAAACTCAAACCAGAGGTGGTGGTAATAAAGTAGGCTCCTGAGACACAACAAATGTAGGTGTAGATGTTATAGGGACAGTAGAGATGGACGTACACAAGCAGTTATTTTTGCAAAAACGGCTCCAACTGATAACTTCTCTAAATCACCAATCAATCACTGGATTGTGTTTCATCAGCTACTGAAGACCCAAAATAATGGGAGTAGGCAGACACTCCAAGATGTAGTGTGGCGCCCCTGACCTGGTCAGGCACCACTGAGTACTGCACCCATGCTGGGACAGTACTTCCAGGTAATCCTAAGGGCCAGAATGAGGTGTGTACGCACAGACACATAGCAACCAGGTCTCCCACACCAGTAGATGGGACCCTTGGGCAGTCTCTAGAGGAGGCTGGCCTTCAATTCTTGTCAAGAGGTGAAGCGGAGGGGCTGGGAGCTATAGTGCAGAGGCTGTCAGGAAAAGGAGAGCCAGTCTGGTAGTGGTGAGTGGCGCTTGCCAGGGTGACGCGCGCGGCCACTAGTCAGACCCTGCGTGAATGTAGTGACAGTGGGGGAGAACGGTCACTTGAGGAGGCTGGAAAAGGTGCTCCTGGTGACTAGGCACGTACAGGGAACAGGTCCCTAGAGCAGACTATAGTTTAACTACCTGCTAAACCTGACGGTGAGGGGAACTACAAGTACCTCACCAACCTCACAGAGTCCAAGCCTCAGCAGCAACGCAGGGACCCATAAGGAGACAGAGCCTGGAGCCATCTCATCTGGTCCACGCTGCCGGCAAACGGGCCAAACACAGGGGAGAAAAGGCAGTAACGACTCCCTGGATAGACCCCCATGGTACTCCACGTCAGGGGGTTATCCGAACACAGAGTGCTAGGAAGGCGAGCTAACAGTTACCCTCAGAAGGAACCCTGGTCCTACCTGGTTTACCGCAGCATCGCCCGGGTCCTCTCACCATAACAACAAAGAGTGAGTAAAAACCAGTTAAAGACTTTTGGACCCTGCCTGTATTATTCCGGACCCGCTACCCTACACACCCGAGCCCCTGGGGCCTGCCTCACTCATGGGAGGCCACACCACCAGACTGCAGACCCCATCAGCCCCAGAAGCTCACAAAACCTGCAGCGGCGGTCATTCACAATACTGACCGCAAGCCGTGAGTGGCGTCACGACACATTTAAAATAACTGACATTACCTGTTACCATATCGAATAAGCTCTGGGGTGTCCCCGAATAGGATCATCACCCCTGGGGCGTCAAAGTAGCAGGACAGGAGCTCTTTGTGAAGAGTCCCTAGGGGCAAGTTCACATTATGCACGACATGGGAAACACTTCTCTGCCTGAGAGGATGGACTATGGACTAGTGCACTACAGGAAAGACCATGGTCCAAGCAAAACCAGAATCCACCATGCTGGCTTCTGCTCCACTGTCCACCAGGACAGAAACAGTCTTCTTCTGTGCACGGTATCTATTGGTATTTGGACACTGCCTGTCTAACATAACAGGGCTGACAACTGGATATTTAATTTTTTTTCCCATAGACCATAATCTATAGACATTCCCAAAACTATGAGTTTTTTTTATGGGTGTAGAAACCATAATTGCACCCTATACAGCTTCATACAAGCCCTATAGGCAAAGCGACGAGTCACAAAAAGTTGTTCTTTCTGCCATCTCCTATCATTCTTGACAAATCAGCAGGAGGGTCAGATATTGCTGTGGCCGGGGGTCCTGTATATTGCGCTGATTGAATGTGGCACTGCTGCTGCTGCTGTCTACATTGTTGCTGATTGCATCGCTGGACACATAATGTCTATGTGGCAATGTATTCTCACAAATTCAGACTCCGGCTATCCATACCTTTGGAGAATATGGCTCATTTCTCTGGACAGGCTGAGCCGTACAGTAATTAGTTGGGCATTTCTGTGACAGCTGCTCCTGGGAGGCCGGGGATGGAGGCGCAGGATGAATGTTTATTTTTTGCAGAATTCCTCCTTGTAATGTTCTCTTCATGTGCATATTAATAATGACTTAGACAGGCGACAGCTGCAGCGCAGGTAGACACCGTGTAAATGTATTGGATACATCTTCTTCTACAGAGCGCCATATGACTCAGAAATAATGATCAGCATCTTTGGGATTTAGTCCAGCGAGCTCGCCGGGGCTGAGACGCTTCACAAAGAATGACGGTGCCGCTTCTCTTCTCGGTTTGTGCGGTTCTTCTGTTTTATAGATTAGCGCTTTTACCATATAACTCTTCAGTCATGCTGGATGTGCTCCTGCGAGTGTTACTACGGCCTTTTATGTTTATTTCTATTGCGTTTTTCACTTTTAGGTTTTTAAAAAGAAGAATGTATAACTTTTCAGAATGCAGAATACGAGCGATACTGTGTTATATTAACCATAAATGAAATTCAGATTTTTGCAATTGATCTGTCGGCAGATTTTATGCTCCTGTATTCTGTGAGGATAAAACCGTGCAAGTCACTGTCTCAACCAGTCATTATTTTTACGGTTCGGTGAAAGGAAGATGATTTTCCTTTATGCTGGAGTTATTTCACGAGTCAAAGCCCTCATCATAGGCGAAGTGGAAGAAGAAACTTTGGAGTTCTTAAATCCTATATCCAGACGTTACGTGGAGCCTTCACAATAGTCAATTTTGCTTTAAATGGGACCTGTCACTTGGCATAGGTATTCAATTTGTTTACCTATGTAAATGCCGTTGTTTTCCTGAATCCGGCGTTGTTTTTCTTTTGTTTCTGCGCCTCTCCGTTCCTGAGATATGGCTCATTGTTTTTTCTAGATATTTCTAGTCCTGTTAGTCAAGTGGGCAGGGTCGCAACTCTCCTCTGTGGGCGTTTTCATTAGGATCACGCCTACTTGGCTAGAAAAGGCTTAATAGATATACAGTGAAAAAAGGTCCATATCTCAGGAACGGAGCGTCACATGATCAAAAGAAAAACGACGTCGGATTCAGGAGGAAAGCGGCATTTACACCAGGTAACAAAATTACATATTTATGACTAGTGACTAGTGTTGAGCGGACCCGGATCTGAAAAATCCGGATCCGCACGGTTCGAGGGTCCGATCCGAGTCCGAACACTACTACTCTCTCTCTCTCTCTTCCCCCTCCCCCCCCGGATCCGACTCCCCATTCATTTACATAGCCGCGGATTCCGGATCGGATCCGGACTTCGGCGACAACCCGATCCGGATCTGTCGGACCCGGATTATAGCCGATCCGCTCAACTCTACTAGTGACAGATCTTCTTTTATAGGTCTTTTGTGCTGTTTAAATTTTCTGGTCTGTCCTTATATCCTTGGAAGATAATTTTACTTTATACTGGAGATATTTCATTAGTCAAAGCCCTCATCATAGGCGAAGTGGAAGAAGAAACTTTGGAATTCTTAAATCCTATATCCAGACGTTACGTGGAGCCTTCACAATAGTCAATTTTCCTTTAAACAGGACCAGTCACTTTCCATAGGTATGCAATTTTTTTTATCCTGTGTAAATGCTGCTGTTTTCCTGAATCCGGCGTTGTCTTTCTTTTGTTCCTGCGCCTATCCGTTCCTGAGATATGGTGCATTGTTTTTTCTACATATTTCTAGTCCTGTTAGTCAAGTGGGCAGGGTCTCAACTCTTCTCTGTTGGCATTTTCATTAGGATCACGCCTACTTGGCTAGAAAAGGTTTGATAAATATACAGGGAAAAAAGGTCCATATCTCAGGAACGGAGAGTCACATGATCAAAAGAAAAATGACGTTGGATTCAGGACAAAAGTGGCATTTACACCAGGTAACAAAATTACATATTTATGACAAGTGACAGATCTTCTTTTATAGGTCTTTTGTGCTGTTTAAATTTTCTGGTCTGTCCTTATATCCTTGTAAGATGATTTTACTTTATGCTGGAGTTATTTCATGAGTCAAAGCCCTCATCATAGACAAAGTGGAAGAAGAAACTTGGGAGTTCTTTAATCCTATATCCAGATGTTACGTGGAGCCTTCACAATAGTCAATTTTCCTTTAAACAGGATCTGTCACTGCCATAGGTATGCAATTTTTTTTATCCTGTGTAAATGCTGATGTTCTCCTGAATCCGGCGTTGTTGTTTTCTTGTTCCTGCGCCTCTCCGTTCCTGAGATATGGCTCATTGTTTTTTCTACATATTTCTAGTCCTGTTAGTCAAGTGGGCGGGGTCTCAACGCTTCTCTGTGGGTGTTTTCATTAGTATCACACCCACTTGGCTAAAAAGGGCTTGATAAATCTACAGGGAAAAGAAGCCATATCTCAGGAACGGAGAGTCACAGAATAAAAAGAAAAACAACGTCTGATTCAGGAGAACAGCGACATTTACACCAATTAAAAAAAAATACATATTTATGACAAGTGACAGGTCTTCGTTTATAGGTCTTTTGTGTTGTTTAAATTTTCTGGTCTGTCCTTATATCCTTGGAGAACACAGAAATTTGATCAAAAACACAGACCGTACAACAACACTAAATAATTAAGGTGTAAGGGAATTGGTACATATCCAAAATTAATAATAGTGTGTGGGTCATATGGACGTGGTTGACCTACGGTAACATAACAAGGCACCAAAACAGAACAAAAAATTCAAGAGAAAACCGATTAAGTCAAACAGTATAACAATTTTATTATTAAAAATGATTGCCAAAATGGCAGAGAACCTAAAAACAGTGGCATCACATGTATAAATATTTTGTACAGTGGGAGCCGGTATCAAGGTACAGGTACTATATTATTCATCTGAGGCAAAAAAATGGCATACAAAAATGTAAAAACTTCAGCTGATAGTTGGTTAGAATGCAATGAAAAAAGGGGGGGGGGTGGTGGAGTACCAAAATGATTCAACATCAATAGTGTAGTCATACAGGGAAAAACCAACAGATAAGAGCCTGCACATGTATTTTAGTGTGAATGATAGTGATGAGTGAAGGTTTAAATGAAGGAAGTGTACCAGTGAGGCATATGCAAGAACAGTTGATAACATGCATGAGGATTATAAGATCTATGGTGCAAGGGGTAACTGAGGCAAAGAATTCAGCCAGGGTTTAAGTACAAGAAAGCATATGAAGAGGGTTTTTTTACCTGGACACAGAGATACCAGTGCTCGCATGTGATGCCAGCCCCGACGCGCACGTTTCGGCGTCACCTTCGTCAGGGGGTCATACATTTTTGTATGCCATTTTTTTGCCTCAGATGAATAATATAGTACCTGTACCTTGATACCGGCTCCCACTGTACAAAATATTTATACATGTGATGCCACTGTTTTTAGGTTCTCTGCCATTTTGGCAATCATTTTTAATAATAAAATTGTTATACTGTTTGACTTAATCGGTTTTCTCTTGAATTTTTTGTTCTGCTTATATCCTTGGAGGACTGCCAATGATGAGCAGTTAGAAGAGGTTATGGCACAACCATGGGGCAAAGATGTCCACAAAGAGCACCCACTGAAAATACTATACTGTACAGAACAAGGCGTTGTCATCAATGGAGGGACCACGGCATTCACAAGAACGCCACAGACCCTTTAAACAGTTGAGGGGTGCCAATAGTTGGTCTGTTGTGTGGTTTTCTGTGTTGCACTCGCTGGGTGTCATGACGGCGTCAGACTCTGTTCACACTGCAGAGTCCGACAAACAGCCTAGGATTCTTTAGTTGCATGGCCTGTTATGGGTGTCGGCTAGTTCTGGCTTCACTGCTCTCCAGTACAGTGGGAGTTAATTTCTGCTGGCCTGTGATCAGCTGCTGGGAGCTCAGGCTGCTGATCACTATCTTCAGCCTTTATAAGGTTCCAGACTCTGGGGCTGAGTGCCGGATATAGCTTTTTGCTTCCTGGTTCCTGTGGTTATCCAGTTGTATGTTGATCTTCAAGTTGCGGTTCAGAATGGTGTGTGAGTCCTCCAGTTGGGTCTTCATTTCCTACCCCTTTTGCATTACTCCCCAGTTCACATATTGTTCCTCCTTTGTGTTTGAGTGCAGTTATAGCACCCCAGGGGTTCGGGGAAGATTACTCGTCACTTGGCCGGTGAGGGTCATGGGATGTCACGGGTGGCCCTGCCCGGTTTCGTGACCCCGAGGTGTACAGGGAGGCAGAGGGGAGAATAAGGATGATGGTGGAAGTTTATTTCGTGACGCCACCTGCGGTATGTGGCCAGGGAATTAGCCGCCGCTGCAGTCACTGTCTTCCAGGATTGATGGTAGTCGCAGCCGAGGTGTTTCTGCTCCCCACAGGTAGAGCGGGCCCCGGGGAGGATGATGAGGAGAGTAGTGAGGGCAGGCACCGAGGTGCTGGGCGGCGGCGCCGGGAATGACAGACGGACACAGTCTCTGCGGGTTACAGGTTTTTTACTCACTGTTCTTTAAGCAACCCGGTTGTCGCTCCTGAAGTACTGGCCACCGCTGTAATAGGCCCAGCAAATCCCGAGCAATTTGAGGTCACCGCCGGTGTTCCTACTGTGAGTCTTTTCTGGTCAGGGTCCCTCCAATCCTGGTGTATGTGGAATGTGGAACGGGCTGCCGGTGTTTCTGGCACTCACCGCAGACCCTGGAATCCCCGGTAGCTGTAGAGAACCTGGGCTGAGCTGGATGTTCCAGGCCACGGGTCCTATGGCGCTCCCAGAAGTGTAAGGTAGAAGAAAGTGGACCGAGGTCCCCAAGAGCGTCTCACTCCAAGCTGTGCCCGGGGCTAACTGGCTATGTGTCAAAATGCTCCTTCCCTTTTCCCCAAGTGGTGCTCGCCCCCCAGGTGGGTGTCCCAGTAACCGGGAAAGTCCCATGCTTCGTGATGGCCACCCCCTTTCTACCCCAGGCCACCCCCCCAGTGGGAAGGCACCTAACTATTTGTGGTGTGTGAATGTGAGAAACACCAGCGATTAATCTCTCCTTACCCGGGATGAGTACTATATCTTAAAGGAGATGCACTACCTTGTGGCGACTGAAGTGTGTGCACATGTTTTCGTATACCCTTGTCTGTGATTATTTGTGAGGTTTTAGTAACTGGGTTTCCAGCCCACTCCCTGGGTGTGGGGGATGTAGTATCAGGGTTTGGACAGGAGATAGGGCCACGTTGGATGCTTGAACCTTGCTACCAACAAGTCTACCTTCAAGTTAAGGGACAGCACAGGGGTCCCAGTCTTAGGATCAGCCTAGCAGCCCCAGTTCCATCCGTACACCCCCGTGACATGGTCCTTCACCAATCTAATACTGATGACTTGTGATCGTTTTAAATCACTAGAATACCCCCTAAGTATTCTTCTAAGCATATCCACCAAAATAATATATTTTAGATAAGTTTCAGACACCTAATATCTGTATAATATTTCCCTTTTTAGAGTAGATTTTACTTCTATAAAAAGTAGACCGGTAGTAGCAACAATATTAAAGTCAAAGGTTTATTTCAATCTTATAAATTAATTGGATATGCCCTCACTTTATGATCGGTGACAATCTAACTCCGGAGAATATAGAGTATAGACTGCTGTTTCTCCAGCTTTTTCTGGCATAGCTGAGTGACCAGAGCAGAGAAGAAACATGGAGCATCACTGTGGTCTATTCATTTCCAGTATCGGTAATAATAGCAGATGATGGACCCCAATTGATCATAAAGTAAGAGCTTATCCCTACATGTAATCACTTCATAAAATAGGAATACCCCTTTAACACTAGAACTACTGGACTCGTGACACCTATATAGAAATACATGGTGCAAAGTAGTCTAAATGACTACCTCAGTAGTTCTAGTGTTAAAGAGTACCTGTCACTTGTCAAAAATATATAGTTTATTTTTATGTGGTCTAAAATGCCGCTGTTTTCCTGAATCCGGCATTGCTTTTCTTTTGTTTCTACGCCTCTCTGTTCCTGAGATATGACCTCATCTTCCCTGTAAATAAATATGGTCTTGTTAGCCAAGAGGGCATGATCATCAAGGACACGCCCACAAAAGATAAGGCCCACACCTTCTTGACGAACAAGACGAGATTTGTATACAGGGGAAGATGGGGCCATAGCTCAGGAATGGAGAGGCACAGAAACAAAAGAAAAACAACGACGGATTCAGGAGAACAGCAGCATTTAGACTAGGTAAACAAAACTACATATTTATATGAAGTGACTGGTCATTTTTAAGATAAGCCTTGTGGACACTTAACTGCATACACAAAAGGTTTCCTTCTCTTACCTCCTTTTCTTATATCTATCCATCTCTAACTTGCATTCTCTGACATATACAGTACAGACCAAAAGTTTGGACACACCTTCTCATCTCTAGAGCAACTGTTATAGGGAACCTGTTAGCAGAAATTTCGCCCAAAACCTAAAATATTCCCCCTCTGCAGCTCTTGGGCTGCATTCTAGAAAGGTCCCTGTTATTATTGTACCCCATGTGAGACCAAAATAAAGAGTTTATAAAGTGGTACCTTTTTGTATTCAGATACTGTAAATGTGACACGGGGGCGGGCTTTCTGGCGTCCGTTATTCTGCCCCCTGGTTCTGTATGCCACCCCCCAGTTCTTTCCATAGCTGATGCATTGCCCACTGCTCCAGCCATCCCTGCGCATGCCCAGTGCCAGTCTCACGGGACTGAGCAGTGTGACCGCTGGTGACGTGTGTGCAGGCAAGTGATTATGGGCGGGACTGATTGTTATCAGCAAGTACCCACCCATAATCTCGTGAGCGCGCAAACCTCACTAGCGGTCACACTGTGCTCAGGGTAGTGCTAGACTGTATGGGCTGCTTCCAGGGATGACGTCCCTTTTGTCACGTGATAGGGGCGTGTTCAAAATACTATCACGTGACAAAAGGGACGTCATCCCTGGAAGCAGCCCATACAGTCTAGCACTACCCTGAGCACAGTGTGACCGCTGGTGAGGTTTGCGCGCTCACGAGATTATGGGCGGGTACTTGCTGATAACAATCACAGCCCCGCCCATAATCACTTGCCTGCACACACGTCACCAGCGGTCATACTGCTCAGTCCCGTGAGACTGGCACTGGGCATGCGCGGGGATCGCTTGAGCAGTGGGCAATGCATCAGCTATGGAAAGAAGCGATGGGGGGTGGCATACAGGACCAGGAGGCAGAATAACGGACGGCAGAGAGCCCGCCCCCGTGTCACATTTACAGTATCTGAATCCAAAAAGGTACCACTTTATAAACTCTTTATTTTGGTCTCACATGGGGTACAATAATAACAGGGACCTTTCTAGAATGCAGCCCAGGAGCTGTAGAGGGGGAATCTTTTAGGTTTTGGGCGAAATTTCTGCTGACAGGTTCCCTTTAAGAGGAGACTTTGTGCATCAGGCCTTCATGGTAAAATAGCTGCTAGGAAACCACTGCTAAGGACAGGCAACAAGCAGAAGAGACTTGTTTGGGCTAAAGAACACAAGGAATGGACATTAGACCAGTGGAGATCTGTGCTTTGGTCTGATGAGTCCAAATTTGAGATCTTTGGATCCAACCATCGTGTCTTTGTAGAAAAGGTGAACGGATGGGCTCTACATGGCTGGTTCCTACCGTGAAGCATGGAGGAGGAGGTGTGATGGTGTGGGGGGTGCTTTGCTGGTGACACTGTTGGGGATTTATTCAAAATTGAAGGCATACTGAACCAGCATGGCTACCACAGCATCTTGCAGCGGCGTGCTATTCCATCCAGTTTGCGTTTAGTTGGACCATCATTTATTTTTCAACAGGACAATGACCCCAAACACACCTCCAGGCTGTGTAAGGGCTATTTGACAAAGAAGGAAAGTGATGGGGTGCTACGCCAGATGCCCTGGCCTCCACAGTCACCAGACCTGAACCCAATCAAGATGGTTTGGGGTGAGCTGGACTGTAGAGTGAAGGCAAAAGGGCCAACAAGTCCTAAGCATCTCTGGGAACTCCTTCAAGACTGTTGGAAAACCATTTCCGATGATGAACTCTTGAAGCTCATCAAGAGAATGCCAAGAGTGTGCAAAGCAGTAATCAAAGCAAAAGGTGGCTACTTTGAAGAACCTAGAATATAAGACATATTTTCAGTTGTTTCACACTTTTTTAAATATTTCATTCCACATATGTTAATTCATAGTTTTGATGCCTTCAATGTGAATCTACAATTTTCAGAGTCATGAAAATAAAGGAAACTCTTTGAATGAGAAGGTGTGTCCAAAGCTTTGGTCTGTACTGTACCTTGGTAGGTGAATAGAAGGAGAAATCCCCTCTTGGGATTCCCATTCATTTCAATGGAAGGTGCAGCTCCATTTTTCATACATTTGGACTATCTGGGAACTTTTAGGCAGTATTTCTCATTTTTTGTGAGAATTACTTTTCAGACTTAATTGAAGCCAAACAGATGAATATAATATAATGGGAAGGGAATAAACACAATATTGTAGGAAGGAAGTTTTAATATGGGACATATTACTTTTATGGCAATCCTATTTTCACAGGGACGTTGCAGTTTTCAAAGAGAAGCGGAAGCATGATGGAGCTTTACAATCCGAGCGTTATTATTATGTTTAATGAGAGAAGTGCTAACCACTGTTTTATTAGCAGGTTAGGAAATCGCAAGTCTCCGCACGACGCTCTAATCCCGACACAGTCGTATCCTGTCAATGGGAGTTCATGCATTGGAATAAAATCTCGCACATTATCAGCATCTGTCCTCGTAAATTGCGAAGGCCTCTCACTGTTCCATACGAGAATTCATCTTTATTTTCCTGGTCCGTGACTCTTAATCTCCCTCGGGCCCCTTGGACCTTGGCAGGTACAAAACAAGCCGCAGCAGGCTCATTCAATACTTGCGATAAAAATCTGTGTGCCAGATGGAGTCTGTTCTGTCTAATCTATGGACGGATAGCTGTAGGCTCGTATATCATGTATCCAGTGTGTACGGGATTATGTACAGCGACCATAATGAATAATTATGACATCACGGCATAAGAAGATGGGGATCGAAGCAATTAAAAGTGACAAAATGCAGAATCCGCCGCCTATATCTGTGATTGCACTGGCGGCGGTGCACGATCTTTGCATGGAACGGCCCCGACACTGGGGTACGCTGGCATTTATTCTCCATCTTTTGCGGGGGGGCCCATTTGAAATGCTGGTAATATTTTTTATTCCCATGGAGCCAAATCTCAAGCATGATATTGTTTAGCTCTTTCCTTGGAGGAAAGCAGTTAATTGTTTGCAGTTTTATGGTTTTATGCAATTTGTTTTTTCTTATTGCAATGATTAGAATGACTATTTGGTATTTGCTTCATTCCCAAAAGAGGAAAAATTGTATCTTTTTCTGCAAATAATCAGCGTTCTCATAGTCGTTCATGTGTAATATGTTTACAAACTACGTAAAGAAGCCCAGTCCTTTGAACATTGAATATTTCTTTTTTTTTTTTTTTTTTTTTTACTTAGTGTAAAAGCTGCTGTTCTCCTGAATCCGGCATTGCTTTTCTTTTCTTTCTACACCTCTCCGTTCTGGGGATATGAACACTTCTTTCCTGTAAGTCTTTTTAGTCAAAGGGGTGTGATCCTCAAGAAGAAGATGATAAAATAAAATAATTGAAGACCACACACCCTTGGCTAAAATGACTAACTATAAATAGGGAAGATGGGGCCCTATCTGTCACGCACAGACTTAGATAAGGACCGTCGTGGGGCGAGATACACAACAAACAGGGGGTTCATCACAACAAACAAGAGGTACATCGGGGATACTTTACCAATGGTGGGCCCTGGTGCCAGTGAGAGGGAAGATGGGACACCTCTACACTCACCTGCACCCTGCACTCCTAGCCAGTCCCTATACAGGTTCCTCACCTGTCGCCGAGCAGCAATACCTGAATCCCTAGGAAAACCCTGCAGTAACCCTGGCTAGTGAGTTGGCAGGTAAGGATCACTAGTCCCACCGCTGCACTAATACAACAAGAAGGGAAGGTAGAACAGACAGGGGAAACAACAAAAGGATAAGTCCAGCTTTATGGGTGCAGTCAGACACCAGGACTGCAATCTTCACCGCTACACTGCAACAAGAGCACCAGTAGCGCCTTCCACCTTCAGGCCTACCTATGAATGAATCAGAATAACCGGCGCCCTCTACTGGGAGATGTGACCATATATAGGGGAAGTGAGTGGTCCCAAACCAGAAGCACCTGAGGCCTGGAATTAGAAGCTGTTGGAAAGCAAAACTTACGTTACCCTTTTCAGCACCAAAGCAAAGGGAATGCATTTAATGTGAGGAGACTCATGGTAAAGAGAGACTCTGGCCCAGATCCTGTCACAATACCTTAGCAACAGAGAAGTACAGGAACAAAAAAAACCAAACACAAATACATATACAGAAAGCTGTCAATCAGGGGTGTGGGCGGGGTTATACATAGCCCAGCATTCCAAAAACTACTAGATCTACATTTTGGGGGCGTGTCAGCCTATTCAGAAAACAGTGACACACCCCTTACACACAACAAGCCTAATTTGCATGTAACTTTAAAGCTCGATTTCTCAGCACTGGTACATCGGATCACTATAAGACAGGTATCATTTTTATTGTTGCACTGTGACCTGTGCAGCCACAATACTAGTTTCAATAGTAAAATTGCCCCCACCTGTTCCCTTTAACATTGTAGCAAAGTGACATTTTGTGTTTTGGCTATGAATACGCCCTAAACTGTGTTTAATTAGGCACAGAAAACTTCCAGAACCAATTCCATGTATCATATTTCACATTATTACCTTATTTTTTTTCATTTGTACATACACTTTCCAATGTGTAGTTTTGTTCTGTTTTTTATTATTTATGTCCAAAAGTAGGTGGACAGTGTAAAGTGAAAGTGACTCAGTTGCCCTTAGCAACCACTCAGATTCCCTTTTTCATTCCTCACAGACTCTTTGGAAAATGAAAGGTGGAATCTAATTGGTTGCTAAGGGCAACTGAGTCAGTTTCACAGATCCAGTTTTCTCCCCCAAGTCAGATTTCTTTTCAGATAATTCAGATAACCCATAATGGCAAATAATTTAAATACAGATAAAAGAAAATGGATTTTAAAAGAGTATTGGAAATCTCAAAATGCCGAAACCGTTCGAGCAAATTGTTAGTAATCTCTGTCTACCTACTTTTGGACCACCCTGTGTGTGTGTATATCTAATATATAAAGCTCAGTGTATGTGTGTGTGTGTGTGTGTGTGTGTGTGTGTGTGTGAGTGTGTGTGTGTGTGTGTGTGTGTGTGTGTGAGAGTGTGTGTGTGTGTGTGTGTGTGAGTGTGTGTGTGTGAGTGTGTGTGTGTGAGTGTGTGTGTGTGAGTGTGTGTGAGTGTGTGTGTGTGTGTGTGTGAGTGTGTGTGTGTGAGTGTGTGTGAGTGTGTGTGAGTGTGTGTGTGTGTGTGTGTGTGTGAGTGTGTGTGTGTGTGTGTGAGTGTGTGTGTGTGAGTGTGTGTGTGTGAGTGTGTGTGTGTGAGTGTGTGTGAGTGTGTGTGTGTGTGTGTGTGTGAGTGTGTGTGTGTGTGTGTGTTAGTGTGTGTGTGTGTGAGTGTGTGTGAGTGTGTGTGTGTGTCTGTGTATGTCCGCTAAAGGGATCCGCACCGTCGCATTTACAATCATGAAATTTTGCACAGACACTCCATGTCACTCAGGGAACGTCATAGACTATGTTTGGGCGGGAAAATTTAACCCCGTGCTTTCCAGTTACTCTACAAAATCCTGCAGCCATTAAACTGAATGGAGCTGGGGCAAAGAGACAGACCGGGCAAAGAGACAGAGCGGGAAAGAGACAGACCTGAAGAGAGACAGTCCTGGAAAGAGACAGACGGTAAAGAGACAGACGGGCAAAGAGATAGACCGGGCAAAGAGACAGACCGGGCACAGAGACAGCCAGGCAAAGAGGCAGACCTAGAAACAGACAGCCGGGCAAAGAGACAGCTGGGCAAAGAGACAGCCGGGCAAAAAGACAGCCGGGCAAAAAGACAGCCGGACAAAGAGACAGAGAGAGAGAGAGAGAGAGAGTGAGACAGACAGATACAGAGATTGAGACAGATAGACTGATGCAAATACAGACAGAGAGATAGAAACAGATAGATTAGGAAAGAGACACACAGACAGAGACTGGGAGAGAGACAGAGAGACAGTTACTATCCCGGGTACTTACAGCTAGTATATATATATATATATATATGTGTGTGTGTGTGTGTGTGTCTACCCAGCGCCAGCGTTGCCCAGGATTGTAACTGTCTCTCTGTCTGTCTCCCACTCTCTGTCTGTCTCTCTCTATCTGCCTCTTCCCTTGTCTGTTTCTCTGTCTGTCTATCTCTCTGTATCTCTTTGTGTGTCTCTGTCTGTCTCTTTCCCTGTCTGTCTCTGTCTGTCTCTATCTGTCTTTCCTTGTTTGTCTCTCTCTTTCCGTCTGTCTCTCTCACTCTCTTTCCCTGTCTGTCTCTCTCTCTTTCTGTCCCTTTCCCTGTCTGTCCCTTGCCCTGTCTGTCCCTTGCCCTGTCTGTCCCTTGCCCTGTCTGTCCCTTGCCCTGTCTGTCCCTTGCCCTGTCTGTCTCTGTGTTCCTGTCTCTCTGTCTCTTTCCCTGTCTGTCTCTTTGTCTGTGTCTGTCTCTTTTTCTTTCTGTCTCTTTGTCTGTCTGTCTCTTTCCCAGTCTGTCATTGTCTGTCTCTGTCTGTCTCTTTCCCTCTCTATCTGTGGATCTTTTTCTGTCTGTCTCTCTCTCTTTCTGTCCCTTTCCCTGTCTGTCCCTTGCCCTGTCTGTCCCTTGCCCTGTCTGTCCCTTGCCCTGTCTGTCCCTTGCCCTGTCTGTCCCTTTCCCTGTCTGTCTCTGTGTTCCTGTCTCTCTGTCTCTTTCCCTGTCTGTCTCTTTGTCTGTGTCTGTCTCTTTTTCTGTCTGTCTCTTTGTTTGTCTGTCTCTTTCCCAGTCTGTCATTGTCTGTCTCTGTCTGTCTCTTTCCCTCTCTATCTGTGGATCTTTTTCTGTCTGTCTCTTTGTCTGTCTGTCTCTTTCCCAGTCTGTCATTGTCTGTCTCTGTCTGTCTCTTTCCCTCTCTATCTGTGTAACTTTTTCTGTCTGTCTCTCTATCAGTCTCTCCACCGATATCATATTACCTCGAACATAAGCTTCTTATACTCACAATGTCCTTCGTTGCCTATAGCAACCAATCACAGCATCTATTAATGACCTGTAGCTCCCAGCTCCATTGACTTTAATGTAAGGAGGTTTTTTGGTGAATAACTGTAAAGCGCGGGGTTAAATTTTCCTCTCAAAACATAGTCTACGATGTTCCCTGAATCAAATGCGATGTCTGTGCAAAATTCGTGATTGTAAATGCAACTGTGCGGATTCCTTTAGGGACATACACCCATACATACACTCAGCTTTATATATATATATATATATATATATATATATATATATATATATATATATATATATATTTCTCTCCAGAAAATCCAGCTAGAGGATTATTATCGCTGTCCCAGCAAAAGAAAAGGCTTCAGTCCAAGCTATAACTATGGGGAAGAGCCGGCTCCTGCCCAGACTTACGCACCATGTCTGGCAGTGCTGATGTGAATGGTGCGCACAGTTACTCGCCTTCCTACTGCTGTAGCCCCTGAGGGAGTTAAGGGGAGGTAGTGATGGGATTAGAGTAGTAATCGCTTTGTCTGACAGGATCTATAACACTCAGAAGGTGATGGAAAGAAGGGAAGCTTTTGGCAGGTCTGCATAGGATCTTTCACTCCGACTGCCCATCATCACAAAAGAATACATGAAAATACCAGAACGTCTATTCAGCGCAGAACATAAAACAACCTGGCGAAACCTGATTCCAGGCTTTTTATTTCCCCCCATTCAGTGCACATGACAGAGCCGAGCCTTTTACAGTTCATGTACCTTTTCAAGGGTCACAATAGCTAAAATGTAGTTTGATCCATTGTGGGGGAAAAAAAGCACCTTGTGATGGTGAAAGACATCAAAGATCCTTGATTGTGGATTTATAAACAGAAATTACATGAGCGTATATTCACATGTAGATGGATTTGTGACTGTCGGCATTCAGACAGATCGTCATCGCTACAACACCTTGCATATATGCCCCTAATTTCTTCAAGGTCTTAAATTGGTTTTTGTTATACCCCTGATTTATCCTCCACTTTCAGTGGGTAATCGTGATTTGCCTGTGGGCCTTGTAATTCAGATTTGTCCATCTAATGGGCCCATACTGTGCTCATGATCTTTCCTTCTTCATCCATAGGCCTATACTGTGCTCCTGATCTTTCATCCCTCTTCCATGGGCCCATACTGTGCTCATGATCTTTCCTTCTTCATCCATAGGCCTATACTGTGCTCCTGATCTTTCATCCCTCTTCCTCTTCCATAGGTCCATACTGTCCCCATGATCTTTCCCTTTTCATCCATGGGTCCATACTGTGCTCATGACCTTTCCTTCTTCATCCATAGGTCCATGCTGTGCTCATGATCTTTCCTCCCTCTTCTATAGGGCCATACTGTGCTCAGGATATTTCCTCCCTCTTCCATAGGCCCATACTGTGCTCATGATCTTTCCTTCTTCATCCATGGGCCCATACTGTGCTCATGAATGATCTTTCCTCCCTCTTACATAGGTCCACACTGCGCTCATGATCTTTTCTTCCTCTTCCACAGGACTATACTTTGCTCATGATCTTTCCTCCCATTTCTATAGGTTTATGCTGTGCTCATGATCTTTCCTTCTTCATTCATAGGCCCATACTGTGCTCCTGATCTTTCATCCCTCTTCCATAAGCCCATACTATGCTCATGATCTTTCCTCCCTCTTCCATAGGCCCATACTGTGCTCCTGATCTTTCCTTCCTCTTCCATAGGCCCATACTGTGCTCACGATCTTTCCTCCCTCTTCCATAGGCCTATACTTTGCTCATGGTCTTTCCTTCCTCTTCCATAGGCCCATACTGTGCTCATGATCTTTCCTCCTTTCATAAGCCTATACTGTGCCCCTGATCTTTTCTCCCTCTTCTATAGGCCCATACTGTGCTTCTGATCTTTACTGCCTGTTTCATGGGCCCATACTGTTCTCCTGATTTGTCCTCCATCTCCGGTAGGCCCATACTGTGTCCCTAATTTGTCTTCAGCTTCCTTTGAGCCCTAACTTGCCCCCAATTTGCCCTCTGTCCCCTATGGGCCCATGATCTTTCCTCAGTCACTAATAGACCCATAAAATGCCTCTGATTCATCTTCAGCTTCCTATAGATGAATACGTACCCTGTAAAGGTAGACCGGTTTTCTTTAAGTTCTCATTTGTGTAATATTAAGCATTGAAGATCTTTACTTTCGAGAGCCCGGGTGGACCTATCACCGGATGGTCTTTGCTTCCGGGGCTTTTGTTTTTCTTTAGATCACAACATTGTAGGAGAACAGATAGGACTGAATGGACTTGTGTATTTTCTTTCTATCTTTACAAATTTACTATGCCCCACCCCATTTTCTACAATGCAACAACAACCTAGAATACTCCCCGCCCCTGAGGAGCTGCATTATTACCAATATTGGCGAGGGGATTAGCCCAAGGGTCATGGAGAGGGGGAAAATGCCAGAACGTTTCCCCCAGTAGTAGAACCAGCCACCTATAACGTTCCACCAGATGTTTTCTAGGAACAAGACAAATCACCTGCGCAATAAAAAAAATGCATATATTTCTTCTTTCACTGGGTCCTTTTAATGAGACTCCACATCCAATCTTACAGCCTATTATTCAAGTTCCTTCCAGAAGCAGAAATCTCACTAAATACTGATTTCATTCTGACCACGACTTCCGTTTCATCTAGTGTTTCCATGCAGGAAACGTGAACCTGTCCATTTCTGTTTGCATACACCAGTGATTAGTGGGCAGACTTTTTGGCAGAGTGCTTCGTTCTACCTGCTGATCAGATTTCAGGGATCAGGAAGTTACTTTAGAAGTTTATGGTGACAGCTCGACTCAACCCCGGTACATGATATGGCGCTATTAACATTCCGCACCCCATACGTTATTTACCAACAACCCTGATGAAAGGTTCACGGCCCGGCCGTCGATTGACGCTCTCCATCCTGGAAAATTAAAGAAAGGAGGCTGAAGCTTCGGCTCGTAGTTTAGTCCTAATCTGTAGGATTTTTTTTAGCGATATTAGCAGCTGCAGATATAGTCGGGCCTTCATAATATTCCGCGACTAATGGTTGGTTGTGAATAGTGAGTCGCTCATAAAGTTCATCGTCCCATGTGAATATTGTGGGTCTTAGCCGTAACTAGTAACTAGTGATGAGCGGGCACTACCATGCTCGGGTGCTCTGTACTGGTAACTAGTGATGAGCGGACACTACCATGCTCGGGTGCTCAGTACTCGTAACTAGTGGTGAGTGAGCACTACCATGCTCAGGTGCTCAGTACTGGTAACTAGTGATGAGCGGGCACTACCATGCTCAGGTGCTCTGTACTGGTAACTAGTGATGAGCGGGCACTACCATGCTCGGGTGCTCTGTACTGGTAACTAGTGATGAGCGGGCACTACCATGCTCAGGTGCTCAGTACTCGTAACTAGTGATGAGCGGGCACTACCATGCTCGGGTGCTCTGTACTCATTACTAGTGCTGAGCGGGCACTACCATGCTCGGGTGCTCAGTACTCGTAACTAGTGGTGAGTGAGCACTACCATGCTCGGGTGCTCAGTACTCGTAACTAGTGATGAGTGAGCACTACCATGCTCGGGTGCTCAGTACTCGTAACTAGTGGTGAGTGAGCACTACCATGCTCAGGGGCTCAGTACTCGTAACTAGTGGTGAGTGAGCACTACCATGCTCAGGGGCTCAGTACTCGTAACTAGTGGTGAGTGAGCACTACCATGCTCGGGTGCTCAGTACTCGTAACTAGTGATGAGTGGGCACTACCATGCTCGGGTGCTCAGTACTCGTAACTAGTGATGAGCGGGCACTACCATGCTCGGGTGCTCAGTACTCATAACTAGTGATGAGCGGGCACTACCATGCTCGGGTGTTCTCTACTCGTAACTAGTGATGAGCGGGCACTACCATGCTTGGTACCTGTAACGAGCAGTTGGATACTCGGTTGGGCACCACTTGTGTAGCCGAGTATAATGGAAGTCCATTGGGAACTTAAGCATTTTTCTGGGAAATCTTCCAGGAAATACCTCATTCAGACAGTGCTCAGTCTCAGATGACCATCAAGTGGTATCCTTGTGCTGCCTAATTTTTTTTTTTATGGACCTTTTGACCTGCACCGGTAAATTTGATCCACAAATCAGATGCAAAAAAACCCAGACATGATAATAGATACATGTCCTATTTGTGAAAAACATGATAGAACCTGTGCATAAAAACTGATATCTGAATGAGCCCTTATAGATCTGAAAATAAGGAGCGCTGATAGTGTAACACCAAAGTGATCAGTGGGGTATATCTGGAAAATATACACTCACCTGGATCAGTAGTGACAGTCACAACCACTAGTGCGCATGAGATAATGGCGTCTGCTGCAGCCCCACGTGGATGAGCATACAAGATAAGGCAGAAAAGGGGTTAATGCTGCGCATCAGCCAAATGAAGACGTATAATGTTGATGAAGATGAGTATTCTTTTATTTCATAGGTCTACGCGTTTCAAGGTGACAACCTCTTCCTCAGGACCAATGCATCAACAACAAGTACAACATACATACCCAAAAACTAGTATAGGAGAATCAGAAAAAATTGTACCATGGATGAGGATTTTGAAATCCAGGCAAAAATTTTATTGGACCGTTTTACGGAGAAGGATTACCCCAAAAAACTTCTCAAGAATGCCTTTAAGGAGACCCGAGTTTTGAAACAGGAACTCCTGATTTTACCCAATACAAGGGAACCTGTTTTAAATGATTTTACATCAAATTTTATCACTACTTTTAGTCAGGACAATGTGTCCATTAGGAGAATTTTAACCAAATATTGGAATATTCTCACAAATGATCCGGTCTTGATAAACAATATCCCTGATCACCCTGACATCACCTTTAGAAGGGCGCCCACTATCCGAAATGTGGTGGCACCGAGTAGACTCAAAACTCCCACTACTAATAAAGCGGTTGACCTTCCCATGGGTGTTTTCAAATGTTTTTCAAATAAATGTTTATGCTGTGACACTATTAGACACCGGAGAAGGAGATTTGGCCCCAACGGGGAGCCAGTACTTTTTTCTATAAAGGGACACATGACCTGTCAATCTGAGTTTGTGGTATATTTGATTGACTGTGTATGTGTGTATTCATCAACATTATACGTCTTCATTTGGCTGATGCGCAGCATTAACCCCTTTTCTGCCTTATCTTGTATGAATGAGCCCTTAGACATAGATGTGCTGTGTGTGCCGGAATCCTGCCACCATTGCGTTTTCTTGCGGATTTTGAAGCATCTGAGACAAATCTGCTTCCAATCCACACCGTCCAACCATGCACATCGCAGATCAGTTTCCGCAGCTCGCGGATGAAGTGTTTACTTGATGGTGCAAGAATTGGCTGATGATTTCCCCATCTGGAAACCCAAATATAAAAATACACAGTAATTTGAGTAAATATGAACATTCTTTAAAAAAAATCCCCCCCCCCAAAAAAAAAAAAGGGCAAACTCATTGTAATTGGGTAATAATAATAATAATAATAATAATTTTTAGTGATATAGCGCCAACATATTCCGCAGCGCTTTACAATTCAGAGGGGACATGGACATGGACATTAATTGGTAGGGGTATTTCTCGAACCAGTGCTCTTCTATGTGCACATTATACTTTTTGGGGTCTGTTTTGTGCAATGCGGTGATTTCCATCTCCTGGTTTCACGGTAATAGAGGAGCATCTGCTGAGGACACAGGGCACATGGCCCAACTTCATCTGACGTGATCTCTGATCTGTGCTTTAGTTGTAGGCGCTGCCATTCATTCATTCATTCATTCATTCATTCAGAAGCAGGACTGATGGCCCTTGCCATACGAGAGGTAATGTAGTGCAAATACAAATCCTCCAGGAGCTTTAGGGATACTTTGCACGTTGCGACATCGCTAGCCGATGCTATCGATGCCGAGCGCGATAGTCCCCGCCCCCGTCGCACATCCGATATCTTGTGATAGCTGCCGTAGCAAACATTATCGTTATGGCATCTTCACACGCACTTACCTGCCCTCGACGTCGCTCTGGCCGGCGACCCGCCTCCTTCCTAAGGGGGCGGGTCGTGCGGCGTCACAGCGACGTCACACGGCAGGCAGCCAATAGAAGCGGAGGGGCGGAGATGAGCGGGACGTAAACATCCCGCCCACCTCCTTCCTTCCGCATAGCCGGTGGAGGCAGGTAAGGAGATGTTCCTCGCTCCTGCGGCTTCACACACAGCGATGTGTGCTGCCGCAGGAACGAGGAACAACATCGTATCTCCTATTGGTGCGACATTATGAAAATGACCGACACTACACAGATCACCAATTTTCAACGCTTTTGCGATCGTTTATTGGCGCATCTAGGCTTTACACATTGCGACGTAGTTACCGGCGCCGGATGTGCGTCACTTTCGATTTGACCCCGACGATATCGCAGTAGCAATGTCGCAACGTGCAAAGTACCCCTTAGATTTTACCTTTCACATTGGTGAGACAAATTTCCCTATGTCCCCTGCACTGAAGACACTAGGGGGTGTCCTGGTGGCCTAGCAGGAGCCTGTTGCTGGCCATATCCAATAACTGAGGCATAACCTACCGACCTTCTATATTGTATGACTCCCCGAGACTCTCCTCCGACAGATGATGGATCCAGGATGCTGAATTTAGCACCAGTCTGTTTGTAAATCAGATGTCACATGCACACTCCGCTGAATTGAGCATGCATGTGTATGAGGGAGATGGTATAAGAGGAACAGCTGTTGGCTTTTGTAAGTCCCTTTTAGATGGGGCAGGGCGGGGGTCTACAGGAGCAGTTGTCCCAGGCTTCAAATTCTATGGTGGTGTAAAATGTTGTCACCCCCAACCTCGGGGGGTGTAAATAATACTACTGGGAGAGACTGCACCTGCCCAGTTAGGGGCGGACATATCATTGTTGCAACCTATGCAGTTGCACAGGGGACCAAGAGGTAATGGGGGACTGGGGGGGGCACAACTAGCTGCTTCTGTCAAATGCAGAATTATTGGGCTGCAAGGGGCCCATATAATGTTCTTCCACAGGAGCCCTTCTCTGCCACTGTTCCAAGTACCTGGCGAGCTAGAGGAGTGAGGCATCCAGTACCTGCTTCGTCATCTCGGTCTTCATGCAGAGCAATGATCAAGATGACAAAGCTAGGAGTATGATGAAGTGGGCTTTGTTAGCTCAATTGCTGCCTATGCAGAGCGCAGAAGCCAATTACCGATCCCAACTTGCTACAATCCGCATGGGCAACAAACAAGGTGACCAAGGTTCAACAAGAAAGTATTTGTATTATTTATACAATATATATATATATATATATATATATATATATCTACACACACACACACACACACACGCACACACACACACACACACACACACACACACGCAGCTTTGCAAAAATTAAGAGACCACTTCCAAATTGTCAGTTTTTCTGATTTTTCTCTTTATATTTTTGAGTAAAATGTAAATAGTTCTTTTATTCTATAAACTATTGACAACGTCTCCGAATTTCCAAGCAATAAATTTTCTAAAAATGAGAAATGGCCAAAATAGCAAAACAATGCACAATGCTTTCACACCTCAAATAATGCAAAGAAAACAAGTTCATAATCATGTAGATACAACAATACTAATAATGTTTTACCTCAGAAAAAATCAATATTTTGTGGAATACCCATGATTTGTAATCACAGCTTTCATGCGTCTTGGCTGCTTTCCACCAGTCTGTCACACTGCTTTTGGGTGACCTTATGTCACTCCTGGTGCAAAAATATAAGCAGTTCTTCTTTGGTTGATGGCTTGTGACTATCCATCTTCCTCCTGATTACATTCCAGAGGTTTTCAATGGGGTTCAGGTCTGGAGATTGGGCTGGACATGACAGGGTTTTGATGTGGTGATCCTTCATCCACACATTGATTCACCTAGCTGTGTGACATGGCGCATTGTCCTGCTGGAAAAAAACAGTCCTCAGAATTGGGGAACATTGTCTGAGCAGAAGGAAGCAACTGTTTTTCCAAGATAACCTTGTATGCGGCTTCATTTATTTGGAAGTGGTCTCTTAATTTTCGCCAGAGCTGTGTATATGTGTATATATATATATATATATATATATACGCTGTATATTACATTTTTACATGTTGAGTTACATTTTAGAAAAAAATCTGAAAAAACGTATAGGCCCCAAATCTGGTGATAGGCTCCCTTTAAGCTGCGGCCACCACCAGCATTCTAACATGCTGTATATAAGAGCTCAGGCCTCTGTGTATAACATACAAATCACTTTATAATACTCACCTAAGTGGCGGTGTAGATTGGTCGGATGGATGTCTCCATTCTCCGATACCGGCGCCTCCTCTTTCGGCCATCTTTGTCTTTCTTCTGAAGCTGTGGTGCATGACGCGTCCTACGTCATCTACACAGGCCGGCATTGAGGTCCTGCGCAGGCGCACTATAATACTTTGATCTGCTCTGCTCAGGGCAGATCAAAGTGCGTCTGCGCGGGACCTCAATGCCGGCCTGTGTAGATGACGTAGGAGGTGTCATGTACCTAGGCTGCATAAGAATGTCAAAGATGGCCGAAAGAGGAGGTGCCGGTATCGGAGAATGGAGACCTCCATCCGACCAGTCTACACCGCTCCTTCGGTGAGTATTATGAAGTGATTTTTACGTTCTACACAGCGGCCTGGGCTCCTATATACAGTATTCTGGAATGCAGTATATAAGAGCCCACTGGTGGTGGCTGCAGCTTATAGGCCCCAAATCTGGTGACAGGTTCCCTTTAAGGGTCATAGGACAAACAATAATTACATCAGTATTTTCTTAAAATACAAAACTTGTACTTGGGGAATAAGGGGTTCAGGGCGAGACTGGTGGAAGGGACTCAAATCTAAAGGTTTGTGGTTAGGGGGCCAAATGCTTGCGCTGCCAACCCATCCTATGTCCCTTCTAGTTGTTCAGGATTTGGGAATCTTATTTCTGGGGATCCCGTCTCAGCAAATAAGAAAATAATCGTTTTCTCCTTTTTCCGTCACATACTCGAAACTCGCTCCTATATTTGCTCAGGTCGGGTTTCTTAAAGGGATTGTCCACAGAGGTGCTCAATCATCTGTCCATATTGATCTCTGTGGAGTAATATAAGATTCCAATGTTTTTCCTCTAATGAAGATGAATCTCCCAGGAAGATGGTGGAGAAAGCAGACAATGCTCCACTTTTCCCCCAGTATCCTCAGACATCAGTCTTCATTAATGTCCACAAGCTCAGGTGCTCTGCGAGGAGCTCGGTGGTCTCCTACCACTTCTCGAGAAGCAGAATATTGATCCCTTGGGTGTCATGCTCATGGACGGATGTAAGGGTCCTTGATCTGCTTTGAGGGGAGAACAGCTCTGCACCTTATGGAGTACAATATGGCGGCACATGGGGCCGTACCGCACCATCCAAACCGTTTATATGGCCGGTGTCCGCTACCTTACAAGCTCCACGCACGCAGCTGTCCGCCGGTGGAACGGGGCGTAAATATAAGACAATTCCTGTAACCCAGACAATAAGATCTTACTCCTGGCATTGAACGGGAACATTTGCGCAACATATAATCTGCCTTATGGCGCCTCATCAGGACCAATTTTCAGGCAGATAATTAATTTCCTGGATGTTATTAGGAAAAAATGTTTCAGTTTTTCTTTTTAAAAATAAAAAAATATTAGCTCCAAATTGGTAAACAAGTGACGTAACGAGGATAGCCGCGGGGAGAAGGAATAATCAGAAACACGAGGCGTCTGGAGGAGGAGGATCAAAAAGCCCTAATGTGATGTGAAAGTTGCGTGTATGTGGCCGGATCACTAATACCGGGCAATAAAGTCCGCGCCGGCCGGGTCCGGAGACTGGATCTGCTGCAGGGAAAGTGAAGATAATGTCCAAAAAGCATGTCCCCCTATAAATATGGGGTCGTCCCAGCCCCACTCCTCCTCCCTATCTGCACAATTACTCCATATGGCGGTCAGGTTTCTTGCTGGAGATTTGTGGTTGTCTGTAAATTGTATAATGAAAGCTTCTGTAATTTTCTAATCTATGATGGATCTCAGTTCCTCCAGATCTCTGCTTCATGTCAGTGAATGGAAAAGGTTCTATTTTATCTAGAGACTGAAAATCTGGAACATTGTAATATTCTCACATTCTCTCAGTACATCACACTTCACACACATCAGTTTTTTGGCATCAGGTACGATCCGGCGAAAAAACTGATGCGCCGGATCCAGCGGAAAAACGGATCAGTTGCATCAGTTTTTTTCTACCAGTTCCTTCAGTTTGTGATACTGAGCATGCTCAGTTCAAAAAAACTGGATCCGGCGGCCGTATCTGTTTTTTGCCGCATTACACTGGATCCGGTGTCCATAGGCTTCCATTATAAAACACGCCGGATCTGGCGCGATACGGTTTTTTGCCAGAGACAAAAAATGTTCTCCTCAGCGTTCCATCCGGCCGCCGGACAAGAAAATTTTGCCGGATCTGGCGAAACGCAAGGCCATCCGGCACAATCCGGCGCTAATAGAAGTCTATGGGGGGAAAAAACGGATCCGGTGGCAACAGACGCTGGATCCGTTTTTTCAGATTTTTGCCAGATTGTGCCTGATGGCAAAAAAACTGTTGTGTGAAAGCAGCCTTTCAGAAATCTTTCTGCTGTCATGATGATTTGTTACAATGTTTCAGCGCAGGCAGCATCATTCCAGAGTCTCCAGACTGAGCGGGATGGATCCCTTAGTACAAACCATCAGCTGTGACACAATGTTTTTTCCTCGCACTGCACACAGACGCATTTTTTTCCGACAACCCAATCCTGCTCTGAAAAATAGTCAGTGCACAATGGCGTATGATATCAGTGCATTGCCCCTCCAGTGACTTGCACGCTGACATCAGTTGCTGACCTCTTCATTGGCCAGCTGTGTGTATTGCAGTGCAGGAACCCAATGGATCTCTGCACCACAATACCTTCCAGCTGAATGTGTTGGAATCGGCAGGACTCCTGACTCCTGGGTCTAATCTCTGCTGTGATTGTTACTGCCCTGCTTCAAAGACATGTCCAGGGTTTATATATTTTATAGTTCAGGTCCATTTAAGCTGCGTTCCCATGTTGTGGCTGCATTTTTTGCTACTATTATGGTAAAACCATTTAGTTTTAAAAGCAGTCTTAGGCAAGCTGATATTGAAAATGGGCAAATGTTTGTTTATCACCTGGTGTAAACAGGAGAACATGATATTCTATATGTGTATAATTGGTGTAAACAGGAGAACATGATATTCTATATGTGTATAATTGGTGTAAACAGGAGAACATGATATTCTATATGTGTATAATTGGTGTAAACAGGAGAACATGATATTCTATATGTGTATAATTGGTGTAAACAGGAGAACATGATATTCTATATGTGTATAATTGGTGTAAACAGGAGAACATGATATTCTATATGTGTATAATTGGTGTAAACAGGAGAACATGATATTCTATATGTGTATAATTGGTGTAAACAGGAGAACAGGATATTCTGTATGTGTAGAATTCGGATCTAAACAGGGCTTGCATGTAGCCCATTGGCAGTCATTTATGGCTGTAGTTGGCAGGAGTAAAGGGGCATTGAGACTCCCTGTTTATTAAGAGTGCTGCTGCTGCTGCAGCGTGCAAACTGCCCACTGACTGGCCTGGGGGGACATCGAGGGAATCCCCCCGATGTCCCCGAGTTCTCAGTGAGCCCCCGTGCTGTGGCCGTTAGAACGGGCCTATGCGCCATCAAACTCATTGCTATGCACAGCGCGGTGACGTCATCATGCAGCGCATAGCAGAGACGTTTACTGGCTGCTGGCCTATCAAAGGTCGCTCGCGTCAGAGAGTGCCTCTGATAGGCCGGTGGCAATTGAACGTCACTGCTATGTGACTGGAGCTGCTGTCAGCACGCAGTGCACAGCAATAACGCTTAATGGCTGTCATTGCTTACCGCATCACTCTGTGCCGCTGAGGTGGCAATGACAGACTGGAGACTGACAGGGTGACAGAAAGCAGCATGGGGTGAGTGGACCATATGGAAAATGGGGGGCACAATATGAAAAAGGGGGGAGTAGTATGGAGCGGTAAGAACTTGGGGGGACAGTATGGAGAAGTGGGAGCATAGGGGGCAGTATGGATAAGTGAGAGTGTCGCGCCCAGGGTTATGGGGTACTCGGTCCCAGGCAGTATATAACTGGGGAATGGCACTTTGGTGGCCGTTGCCCGGTCTTGTGCCCTGGGCCCCTTTTTGTAAGGGGAAAATATTTACAGGGGGATAGAATAATGTTCACACGTGACGCCACTTGCGGTGTTGCGGCTATGTAGATGGAGCCGCCGCTGCACAATGTCCACTACTGGGGCTGGTGTTAATGGCAGCCTGGATGTTGGGCCCTCCGCAAGCAGGGCGGGGCCCCAGAGGGTAGAGGGTAGATGATGTGACGGGTGTCAGAAGAAGGTAGTCCACACAGGGGTTCAGTGCAACTGGTCTTTACTCACTTTTGCTGGTGGTAACTGGTTACCCGAGGCCGGCTGGTTTCACCTCCAGGTCCCCTTTGTCCCAGTGCCAGTTAGTAATCTGGTACCTTCTTCCCCTGCACCTGTCTCTGGTTAGTGGGTTCACGTGGCGTACAGCAACTAGGGGTTCCCGTTCGGTGAGGTTTCTTTCCACTGCTCTCAATATGACGGTAGCTTGAACCCTGTGGGGTTGAAGTCTCTGGTCCTGTTCCCGGCTCTCTGTTTGCTACTGAGTTTCGGATTTTTAGGGTCAATGGGGTCCTTGATGGTCCCCTCGCTGTACAGGTGTTAACAGGTCTGTTTAGAGCTTCTGCCTGTCCTAGGGTCCTGTACCCCGTTGATGCATAGTTCCGGGAGTACTCCACCGGCAGCTACCCTCCTTGGCACCAGGTTACTGTCAACTCCTTGTCAGTGCGTCTCCTCCCGCCCACCTTCACTCCTCGACTCCTCAGACTATCTGACTGTCTGTCCTCCGTCCGCCCCTCCCACCTGGTCAACTAGTGGACTGGACTGGCTCCACCTCTAGGTGGCCATCCATGGGTCCGAGCCCTGTACCATTGTATGGGGGATTGTTTGGGAAAACTGGGATTACTTGGAGTGTTTGTGTGTGACCGGCAGTGGTCTTCCGGGGCCCTAGGGGGTAGGCCCTGCATCCTGGTGGGGATGCAGAACCTTGTAGCTCCCTGATGGCTTCAGGGGCACTAAAGGCAGGAGCATAGGGAGCAGTATGGATAAGTGGGAGCATAGGGAGCAGTGGCCTGTGACTTAACATCCATGGATTGCACCGAAAGGGTTTACCTGTTGTAGCTATTTTCTTCCTGTCTCATGAACCACCTGTAAGCTGAGATGCCTCCTCCACCCCAAGATTCTGGTGTAGACACTTTATATCATAAATCCTGAATAGTGTCACTCAGATGGGGTGTATGATCTGGGAATCGGTCTCTGTGCTCCTCTCGTCACCAGATGAGGACGTTCCGCTAATTGCAATTTCCATGCATCATCTTGTATCTGTCGCTGCGGGAAGACTTTTTCTCTTCTGCCAGCAAAGTAAATGAGAATCCTGAAGATCTCGTGCACACATACGTTGAGTTTTTTCTTCTCGTGCACACACACACACGTTGAGTTTTTTTCTTCTTGTGCACACACACGTTGAGGTTTTTCTTCTCGTGCACACACACACGTTGAGTTTTTTCTTCTTGTGCACACACACGTTGAGTTTTTTCTTCCCGTGCACACACACGTTGAGGTTTTTCTTCTTGTGCACACACACACGTTGAGTTTTTTCTTCCCGTGCACACACACGTTGAGTTTTTTCTTCTCGTGCACACACACGTTGAGTTTTTTCTTCTCGTGCACACACACGTTGAGTTTTTTCTTCTCGTGCACACACACGTTGAGTTTTTTCTTCTCGTGTACACACACGTTGAGTTTTTTCTTCCCGTGCACACACACGTTCAGTTTTTTCTTCTCGTGCACACACACGTTGAGTTTTTTCTTCTCGTGCACACACACGTTGAGTTTTTTCTTCTCGTGCACACACACGTTCATTTTTTTCTTCTTGTGCGCACACACGTTCATTTTTTTCTTCTCGTGCGCACACACGTTCAGTTTTTTCTTCTCGTGCGCACACACGTTCAGTTTTTTCTTCTCGTGCGCACACACGTTGAGTTTTTTCTTCTCGTGCACACACACGTTCAGTTTTTTCTTCTCGTGCACACACACGTTGAGTTTTTTCTTCTTGCAGATTTAGTGCAGAAAATTAATCTGCAGCATGTCAATTCTTTCAACGTTTTTATGCCTTTTTCTTTCACTCAAACAAAAACAAAATACATCAAAAACACTTTAAAAAATGTGCCCTTTTGCTCTGCGATTGTCCGGCTAAAAGATGGAGAAATGGTGCCGAAATCTCTGCAGCTAAATCCTCAAGGTGCACATTTCTCATGAGTCTACCATGTTTTTTCCCTTTCTCCCTCCTTTCTGTGACACGCCGGGTCCTGGCAGGTTTCATATTTGCTCTGAGCTGGAATATAACTTCATTACGGGAGGAATGAATTGCCTCCACCGGACGGTAACGGATGGTTCACATTATTCGCTATGTGCGGAAATTGGAGCTTCCTTCACTAATTTTGTTCTGAGACATAAGAAAAACATCGGCGGTGGGCGATTGTCCTGCACGGAGAGGTTGCCTCATGTGTGGAGCCTTTGTGGCTTGGAGGGTCCGGGCCGCTCGTAGACGGTGCAGCCGGCGGAGACGTCGGCAGCGAACCAGTTAATGGAGTGTGATTGAGGTTTATATTCCCGCGCATGTGTCTAATTTAATTTATTGTGGTTGAGGCGTAAGGGAAAACTGCCCTATGAATAGTCTCATAAACCTGGAAATCTCCCGAGGTGGGCTTTGATGTATATGAGGGTCCTCTGTGCTGCACGGCAATGTGTAACGCACCACATTTACATGGGACTGCATTTAGCTTAAATGGTGCTTTACACACTGTGACACCGCTAACGATATATCGTCGGGGTCACGTCGTTAGTGACGCACGTCCGGCGCCGGTAGCGACATCGCAGCGTGTAAAGCCCCCTTAAGAGTCCCCTATAAAAGTGCCAACACGGTGATTACAGTCCCTCCGGTAATAGGCGGTGGTCTTATGGACATTTTGTACCACTGTCCATAAGACCACCGCCTATTACCGGAGAGAGACAGCGATGCATCTGCCGGACCCCTCTCAGCTACCAGGACTGCAGCATTCTGAAAATAGTTTTACAATATGGGAAAGTGCAAAGTAAGAATAAGATCTCTACAACCCTGCATTATGTTACTGGAATCTGTCAATAAGCAGAGCTGAAATCTCCCAGCATTCCCGGCTTGTTCTGTTCCTTTGCAAAGCATAATATGGGAAAAACTAATTGGCCTGACAAACTACAGAAGATCAGCTGTATCTGACACACAACATACTGCTTCCAGTTTTACCCATCATAACGAGTGCAGCTCTGGAGTATAATACAGGAGGTAACTCAGGATCAGTACAGGATCAGTAATGTAATGTATGACCACAGTGACTGCACCAGCAGAATAGTGAGTGCAGCTCTGGAGTATAATACAGGAGGTAACTCAGGATCAGTACAGGATATGTAATGTAATGTATGTACACAGTGACTGCACCAGCAGAATAGTGAGTGCAGCTCTGGAGTATAATACAGGAGGTAACTCAGGATCAGTACAGGATATGTAATGTAATGTATGTACACAGTGACTGCACCAGCAGAATAGTGAGTGCAGCTCTGGAGTATAATACAGGAGGTAACTCAGGATCAGCACAGGATCAGTAATGTAATGTATGAACACAGTGACTGCACCAGCAGAATAGTGAGTGCAGCTCTGGAGTATAATACAGGATGTAACTCAGGATCAGCACAGGATCAGTAATCTAATGTTATTGTAAATTTATTATCTACTTATAAAATGGACAATTGGGTTCAAAGGGAAATATATCCTTTTAAAAAGGCCTCAGTGCATTCTGCTTTGCAGTCTTTGTTCAGGAAGGGTTTTCCTCTGTCTGATGAAGGACTAGTTGTAGCTAAAACTTGTTCTGCATGACGACTAGTATTTTTATGTAACAATTTATTGCTAACCCCAATTTACACTCTTGCCTTATTGTTCCTCCATAGGCATTACTTGCTTGATCTTCCAGTAGAAAAGATTTGTCTTGGTCCTCATTCATACGTCCAGGTTCTTTACGGTTTTCCCAGGGGGTCATTCACATGTCCGTGATCTTCTACAGACTGGGGCATCTGTGCAAAACAATGGAGACATATTGATCAGTGTGGGATAATAATGGACAATACAAGTCTATAGGGGGCTTTACACGCTGCGATATCGTTAACGTATTATCGTCGGGGTCACGGTGTTTGTGACGCACATCCGGCGTTATTAACGACATCACAGCGTGTGACACGTACGAGCGATCTTAGTCGATCGCAAAAGTGGTCAAAATCGTTCGCCGTGGAGAGGTTGTCCTGAATAAAAAAATCGTTAATTGCTTATTAGTGATGTTGTTGGTCGTTCCTGCGGCAGCACACATTGCTGTGTATGACACCGGAGGAGCGACCAACATCTCCTTACCTGCGTCCACCGGCAATGCGGAAGGAAGGAGGTGGGCGGGATGTTACGTTCCGCTCATCTCTGCCCCGCCGCTTCTATTGGACGGCTGCCGTGTGACGTCGCTGTGATGCCGCACGACCCGCCCCCTTAGAAAGGAGCCGGCTCACCGGGTAGAGCGACGTCGCAGGGCAGGTAAGTCTGCGTGACGGGGGTAAGCTAGGTTGTGCGCCACGGGCAGCGATTTGCCCGTGTCGCACAACCGACGAGGGCGGGTACACTCGCTAGCGATATCGATACCGATATCGCAGCGTGTAAAGTAACCTATAAGGGTCAGTGAATAAATCGGCCAGCACTTTGGATGTCATCGGAGTTCCGTCCGATCTTTACAGACTGATGGAAAGGAAATGAATAGAGATTTTATTTTCATTATACAAATAACTGGGACCAAACTGATGAAACTCGGATAAAACTCTGATTCTGCGAGATGAATCCTCGGCTATAAATGCGTAGACTTTATACACAGATATTTCCGGAGGACACAGATCATCACCGCGTCTTTTATGTTGCCCATTATTTCGCGCATTATTCCAGACGTTCTCTACTATAATATTAGATTTTCCGCCCCCGCGGCCGCTCGGCGTGCTGCTTTCCGGATTACGCTCCTAAATCTCGTTTACGGCTTGTTTTTCGCTGTTTGTATTATGGGAATGTTTGTTTTATTTGTGGTTTATTAAAGCTACTGAAGTTGTAGAAGTTTCCCAAACTTTCCCTTGGTTTGTTAAGAAGGGAGATAAGCGACTTGGAGACGCCTTGATCCGGGACGTGAGTCATGGTTTCAGCTCTCCATTTTGACGTGGACACACGTGGCACTTTACCCACATAGGAGGGAGCGTGAGTTTACATAAATCAGATAGGTTTCTGAGGGCTGTGTGCATCCGGTGTCCTCCTTAATCTGTGATGTTTAAGGAAGGAGCGTGGTCTGGACAGAACGGTCACATCTGGATTATATATGCATCTGCTGAGATATTAGGAGCAGAGAAACAGTAAAGATGTTTATCTATTTACTCCATATTAAAATATATTTATTTCCCCTGTGCTTGCACCATATTTATCCACCATATGAGCACTTTTTACATTGCTGAATGGCTCTTTGGTGCCTTAAAGACGCCTACACAATTAAAAGGAACCTGTCACCAGGTTTTTTTCGTAAAACCTGCAGCCACCACCAGTGAGCCCTTATATATAATATTCTAGAATGCTGTGTATATATAAGCCCAGGCCACTCTGTATAACATGAAGAAGACCTTTATAATACTCACCTAAGGGGCAGTCAGTTTGATGGGTGTCGCTGGTCTCAATCCGGCACCTCCTCTCTTCTTGCAATCGCCGTCCTCCTTCTTGTTTCATGTGGATGACGCGTCCTATGTCATCCATACAGTGTCCTCCATTGCACTTAATATTTATTCATTTATATAGCGCTATTAATTCCATAGCGCTTTACATACATTGGCAACACTGTCCCCATTGGGGCTCACAATCTAGAGTCCCTATCAGTATGTTTTTGGAGTGTAGGAGGAAACCGGAGAACCCGGAGGAAACCCACGCAAACACAGGGAGAACATACAAACTCCTTGCACATGTTGTCCTTAGTGGGACTAGAACCCAGGACCCCAGCGCTGCAAGACTGCAGTGCTAACCACTGAGCCACCGTGCTGCTCCGTGCACTTCTGCACACTTCTCATCAAAGTATTGTAGTGCGCATGCGCGGGCGTTCTTTGACCTTGTCTCGCGCCTGTGCATTACAGTACTTTGCTCTGTCCACGTCAGGACAGATCAAAGTGCGCCTCTGCAAGAGCGCAATGGAGGACACTGTGTGGATGACGTAGGATGAGTCATTCACACGGAGCAGGGAAGGAGGACAGCAATCACAAGAAGAGTGGAGGCGCCGGACCAAAATCAGCGACGCCCATCGGACCGGACCACTCCATAGGTTAGCATAATAAAGTCTTTTTTTAGGTTATACAGAGCAGCCTGGGCTCTTATATACAGTATTCTTGAATGCTGTATATAAGGGCTCACTGTTGGTGGCCGCAGATTATAGGGGACAAATCTGGAGACACGTTCCCTTTAAGGATGTGGGCGTCTTTGGGCACCAGATTGTTGGACACAGAGAGCTGTTCTCATGGGTGAAAACAAGATGGGTACTGAGCGTGTTTTCCTCTTTCAAGTCATTGCCTGGGATTGCCTAAAAATAATTGGAAATCCGACATTTATATAGGAGAGTAAGAAATGCTGTGCAACATTGTATAAAGTGATGTTACCTGCAGATGGGGAGAATACAAAAAAGTGGAAATGTGGAAATAGTTTGCAATATAAATCAGCGGGGTGTTTGCCTTCTGTTATAGATATGGCCCTTGATGGTCAACAGAGAGCACTATGTGTAAGGCCAGTAACATAAGCAGAGTCCGATGGGCCCCGGTGCAAAGTTTGAGTCTTGGCCCCCCCCCCCCCTACATGTTGGTCATATATATGGGGCATCGCAGCATTCTAAATCCTATAAAGACATGTGAGTTGCCCCCCCCTTAATTGTGTAGTACTGACCCCCAATCTGTACTAATGTTTCCCATCCTGGGCCACTTCCTGTTAAATATGTCCACTATCCTGGTGTATGACCTCATCGTGGCTATATTCTGATGTATATGGCCCCATCCTGGTATATAATGTCCCCATCATGGCGCATCTTGGTATATGTGTCTTCATCATGGCCCCATCGTGGTATATGTTTACCACATATTGGTGTATGACCCCATTATGGCATTCTCCTAGTATGTATGTCCCCATCATGGCACATCCTGGTATATATCCACATCCTGGCTCCATCCTGGTATATGTCCCCATGCTGGTATTTATGTCCCCATAATGGCCCCATGCTGGGATAGATGTCCCCATCATGGCCCCATCCTGATATACATGTCTGCATAACGGCCCCCTCCTGGTATACCCTGGGTTATGGATGTGGGGATCAGTGAATATTAATAGCCTTAATCGGCGGCCAACACTTTGAAGTGCAGGGACCTAACAAGTCTCTGTGCTGCAATGTATTGTAGCTGCATGCGTGGACTCAGACGCATATCCAGCTGAAAAAGGCGCTGGGGCCTGTGGACCCTCTGTTCTCCCCCGGGCCTGGTCGTGGTTGCAGCATTGTTACGACCCTGTGTAATTCCATGTTCACACAGGGTGTTTTAGCTGCTTTTTTCAGTATGGTTTTTGCCTTGGTTTTATGCAAATCCATGCTAATATAAAATTCTACCTTCACAGTCCCAGCAAAGCCTATAAGATTCCTGAAATCTCATATACATACATACACACACACGCACACGCGCGCGCGAGCACACACACACACGCACACAGCCAGGCCTCCTATAGACATACACACACACACACACACACACACACACAGCCATGCTTCATATATACACACACACAGCCAGGCCTCCTATATACACACACACACACACACACACACAGCCAGGCCTCCTATACACACACACACACACACACACACAGCCAGGCCTCATATACATACGCACACACACACACACACACGCGCACACAGTCAGGCCTCCTATAGATATACACACACAGCCAGGCTTCATATACACACACACACACACACACACACAACCAGGCTTCATATACACACACAGCCAGGCCTCCTATACACACACACACACACACACACACACACACAACCAGGCTTCATATACACACACAGCCAGGCCTCCTATACACACACACACACACACACACACAGCCAGGCCTCCTATACACACACACAGCCAGGTCTCTGATACACACACACACACAGCCAGGCCTCCTATACACACACACACACACACACACACAGCCAGGCCTCCTATACACACACACACACACACACACACACACACACACATACACACACACAGCCAGGCCTCCTATACACACACACACACACACACACACACATACACGCACACAGCCAGGCCTCCTAAAGACATACACACACAGCCAGGCTTTATATACATACACACACACACAGCAAGGCCTCCTATACACACACACACACACACACACACAGCCAGGCCTCCTATACACACACACACAGCCAGGCCTCCTATACACACACACACACAGACACACACACACACAGACACACACACAGCCAGGCTTCATATACACACACACACACACACACACACACACAAAACACCTGTGTTTTTTTTCCTGTTTTGTCAACTTCCTTGATTTTTGCTACTTTTTTGAAAGAATGGGCATGTCAATTCTTTCAGTGTTTTTACCGCAGTTTTGCAGCGATTTTACCACTTTTTTGTACCCATACAAATCAATGTGGAAGTGTAAAACCGCAGCAAGAAAGCGCTGCATAACCACAGGTTATATCCTGGCAGGAAAAACCTGAGCAAAAACGCCCTGTGTGAACACAGCCTAACACCACGGGTCATCGTGCACCAGGACATGGCACAATTTTAGTTTCTAAGATATTCATATGAAATCTAAATAAAAAAGATCCACAAGCTTAAGATTTGCATTACAGGCAAGGAGATGTACCATGTGCCCCATAGATGTCTATGAGATCTAAGAGATCCATATGCAACTTGTAGATCCAAGAGAGCCCTGATAAAACCAAGTGCTGGAGACCTAAAATTACAGGGATGCAAGCAAAAAAAGGCAGTGTACTTAGAGGGTTCATTCTTTGGAGGTAGCAGTAGCTTTCGATACAAATGTTGTGTTACATTATATCAGTTGCCAAAGAAAAAGACAAAGTTCTTGGTTTGCCCCAGATAATGGAGCCTATTATAGAGAACGTTACACACAATATCACTTACATTATGGACATTACTCCGCCATATATCATCATAATGACGGATTTTTTGTAGCTTAGTCATGAGAACGTTGAAGTCCTGAGAGATAAATGTTATTTAATATTGCAATAATTGGGATGTATGAATTAGTTCCTATAATTGTCTCTCGTCGTCTGCTGACTCTGACCTTTCACCAGTGAAACCTGACCCAAAAGTGCTGCTTAAGGGGGATTTCACGGTGAATGGTGGACGTATCCCCCAGACATACAAAATAGGATTCAGCACCGTGATTCTTATATGTACAGCAGCTGTGAACGCTGCAACTTGTATTAATTGTTTTATCATAAAATTGCTAGTGTTTCAGTGTTCATTACATCACTAATCCAGTACTGATCCTGAGTTACATCCTGTATTATACTCCAGAGCTGCACTCACTATTCTGCTGGTGCAGTCACTATGTACATACATTACATTACTGATCCTGTACTGATCCTGAGTTACATCCTGTATTATACTCTAGAGCTGCACTCACTATTCTGCTAGTGCAGTCACTGTGCACATGCATTACATTACTGATCCTATACTGATCCTGAGTTACATCCTGTATTATACTCTAGAGCTGCACTCACTATTCTGCTGGTGCAGTCACTGTGTACATATATTACATTACTTATCATGTACTGATCCTGAGTTACATCCTGTATTATACTCCAGAGCTGCACTCACTGTTCTGCTGGTGCAGTCACTGTATACATGCATTACATTACTTATCCTATACTTATCCTGAGTTACAGCCTGCCTTATACTCCAGAGCTGCACTCACTATTCTGCTGGTGCAGTCACTGTGTACATACATACATTACTGATCCTGTACTGATCCTGAGTTACATCCTGTATTATACTCCAGAGCTGCACTCACTGTTCTGCTGGTGCAGTCACTGTGTACATGCATTACATTACTTATCCTGTACTGATCCTGAGTTACAGCCTGCATTATACTCCAGAGCTGCACTCACTATTCTGCTGGTGCAGCCACTGTGTACATACATTACTTATCCTGTACTGATCCTGTGTTACATCCTGTATTATATTCCAGAGCTGCACTCACTATTCTGCTGGTGCAGTCACTGTGTACATACATTACATTACTGATCCTGTACTGATCCTGGGTTACATCCTGTATTATACTCCAGAGCTGCACTCACTATTCAGCTGGTGTAGTCACTCTGTACATACATTATATTACTGATCTTGTACTGAGCCTGAGTTACATCCTGTATTATATTCCAGAGCTGCACTCACTATTCTGCTGGTGCAGCCACTGTGTACATACATTACTTATCCTGTACTGATCCTGAGTTATATCCTGTATTATACTCCAGAGCTGCACTCACTATTCTGCTGGTGCAGTCACTGTGTACATACATACATTACTTATCCTCTACTGATCCTGAGTTACATCCTGTATTATACTCCAGAGCTGCACTCACTATTCAGCTGGTGTAGTCACTCTGTACATACATTATATTACTGATCTTGTACTGAGCCTGAGTTACATCCTGTATTATATTCCAGAGCTGCACTCACTATTCTGCTGATGCTGTCACTCTGTACATACATTATATTACTTTTCCTGTACTGATCCTGAGCTACATCCTGTATTATACTCCAGAGCTGCACTCCCTGTTCTGCTGGTACAGTCACTGTGTACATAGATTACATTACTGATCCTGTACTGATCCTAAGTTATATCCTATATTATACTCCAGAGCTGCACTCACTATTCTGCTGGTGCAGTTACTGTGTACATAGATTACATTACTGATCCTGAGCTACATGCTGTTTTATTACATTGAAATGAAATTGAATGTATTTCTTATATGTGACTAATGCCTAACACAAGATCAGTAATCCGGGGTCAGTGCAGTGTAAATTATGGACCTATCTACTGTTGCATCGGAAGGTAATTTTGTCTTCCTTGTCAACAAGGACAGAATCGAATAGACTCCATTGTATTTTGGGTCATTCGGAACCATTGTTATTCTTTATGCTATGGACACAAAGGAAACCTGTGGTTTCTCTTATTAATAAAGAGGTTATAAAAAGTGGGGTAACTGTAAATAATGGGGGCATCTATTACTCCATCATCATTGTAATTCATCACCTCCTCCTGGTTACATTACAGATCAGGGCTCATTGCACCGATCCTGGAATTACTTGGGTAATGATTATAAATGTGGAGGGAGATGATTCCATTAATATATTTATTATGTTTCTTTTTTTCTGCAGAGAACTGAATGGGAACAACATCACCCGTGTCATGAAGAACGACTTCTCTGGACTCAAGCAGCTCCGAGTCTTGTAAGATTCCATTTTTATAATTTCATATGACTTTGTTATGGGATTTGACGTGTACACTTTCCTTCTCTGGTTTCACTCTTTTGCATAGCAGAAGCTATCACATTGCAGCCACATACATTGCAGCTACAGCAGATATATAGACGATTTGTTACTTATGGTGCAACTAATGTACGTGGAAATAGGGATAGTCCACGATCACAAGTCTGTTTCTATTTCTGTTTTTATGATCCATATGGGGACAATAAAAAAAAACAAAACAAAATAAAGCATTCAGTTTCAGGACCCATTCATTTGAATATCGTTTTTCCGTCTATTATCTGATTATTTGGCCATTTTTTTTTACAAAATAATTACCATATTTTTCGGACTATATGACGCACCCTGGTTTTAGAGGAGGAAAATAGGAAAATAAAATTTTAAGCAAAAAATGTGGTCATGACACACTGTTATGGGGCGAGGATCTGCTGCTGACACTATTATGGGGGTAATGTCCCCAAATTCTCTACTAAGGTACCCCAGCCTGGTAATGATCCTCCTGCCTTGTATATACAGTAAATGTCCCTCATCCTGGTATAGCCCCCATCCTGCTATATACCGTCATCCTGGCATATGGCCGCATCCTGCTATATACGCCATCCTGGCTTATGGCCGCATCCTGCTATATACTGGCATATGGCCTCATCCTGCTATATACCCCCATCCTGCTATATACCCCCATCCTGCCCATATACCCCCATCCTGCTCATATACCCCCATCCTGCTATATACCCCATCCTGGCATATGGCCGCATCCTGCTAGATACTGGCATATGGCCGCATCCTGCTATATACGCCATCCTGGCTTATGGCCGCATCCTGCTATATACTGGCATATGGCCCCATCCTGCTATATACCCCATCCTGGCATATGGCCGCATCCTGCTATATACTGGCATATGGCCGCATCCTGCTATATACCTCCATCCTGCTATATACCCCCATCCTGCTCATATACCCCCATCCTGCTCATATACCCCCATCCTGCTCATATACCCCCATCCTGCTCATAATATACCCCCATCCTGCTCATAATATACCCCCATCCTGCTCATATCATACCCCGATCCTGCTATGTGCCCTCATCCTGCAATACACCCCCATCCTACTATATACCCCCATCCTGGTATATGGCCCGCATCCTGTGGCACATAAAAAAAATAAACGTTCATACTCACCTTACCTCACTCCCTGCAGCATCGCTCCTCCTCCGTCTGTGCCAGTAACAGCGCTGGAGTGTAGAGCCGGCCACGATCCCTGCAGCATCGCGATGTTCTCCTGTCTGTGCCGGCGGCGGCTGCGTGTGGACACGTGCGCACAGCGATGACGTCTTCGCTGTGCGCACCGCTAGTCTCCTCACACAACCACCGCCAGCAGACAGTAGGACATCGCGATGCTGCAGGGATTGTGGCCGGTGAGTTATACTGATTCCCTGCACCCCGCGCTGATGATGATACGCGGGGGGCAGTGAATACAGCCGAGCATGATCACTCCAGACTGTAGTTGCCAGGGGTGATCATGCGGGTAGGCTGTTTCGTATGCGCGCTTTCCACACCCATCACCCCGCCCACCTGTCAGCGCTGAGAGATGATGGGCGGGAGAATGGGCGTGCATATTAAATGAGCGGGTCCATGTGGTCACGGCAGGCGCTGCTGCAGCCTGCTCGTGCCGCCGATTACCCGCTCCACCGCAGCACCCTCATTCCTCGCAGCCCTACATTCAGACTATAAGACGCACCCCCCACTTTCCCCCAACATTTGGGGGGGAAAAAAGTGCGTCTTAGGCGGGCTTTGCACACTACGACATCGCAGGCCGATGCTGCGATGCCGAGTGCGATAGTGCCCGCCCCCGTCGCAGCAGCGATATGTGGTGATAGCTGGCGTAGCGAAAGTTATCGCTACCCCAGCTTCACACACACACTCACCTGCCGTGCGACGTCCCTGTGGCCGGCGACCCGCCTCCTTGTTAAGGGGGCGGGTCGTGCGGCGTCACTGCGACGTCACACGGCAGGCGGCCAATCAGAGCGGAGGGGCGGAGATGAGCAGGATGTAAACATCCTGCCCACCTCCTTCCTTCCGCATATCCTACGGAAGCCGCAGTGAGGCCGGTAGGAGACGTTCCTCGCTCCTGCGACTTCACACACAGCGATGTGTGCTGCCGCAGGAGCGAGGAACAACATCGGACCATTGCGTCAGCGTAATTATGGATTACGCCGACGCTGTACCGATGATACGATTACGACGCTTTTGCGCTCGTTAATCGTATCATCCAGCCTTTACACACTGCGATGTCGCATGCGATGCCGGAAGTGCGTCATTTTCAATTTGACCCCACCGACATCGCACCTGCGATGTCGCAGTGTGCAAAGTGCCCCTTAGAGTCTAAAAAATCCAGTATTTGCAGACCGTTCCTTTTTTTCTACATTAAAGTCTGTAGGAAACTGATTTAAATAGATCATTATGTGATCCATTGACAGATCTGTTATTAAGAATCTAGGAAATACGAGCAAAAAACAGAAGCAAATAGAAACCGAAGTTTCAGTTTTTAAAGAGATCTTTCAGATGAGCTCATTTAAAAAAGAACACGCTGTTTTTGTTTTTCTGTGAAATCTCCTTTTTTTTTGCGACTGGATCCCAAACAGATACCAAATACATATGTGAACATAGTCTTCAGCCGGCCGTACACATTAGATAGCGTTTGGCCAAGCGATGCTTTGGCTGATCGTTCGGTCAGCGGCCATCTCAGCCGACTCTCCCATACACAGGAGCACGCGCTCGGCCACTCGCTCCTGTGTTGTCTATGAGAAGCTCCCCAGCCGACACGTCAGCCAACAGCTTATCTCCAGCAAAACAAAGTGATCAGCAGTCCAAAGTCAGGAATGCACAATCAACATCTTCCCCAACCATCTGTCACGGGTGACACACAGTCATCTGGTTTCTGACAGTAGAAGATCACAGCTTTTGGTTGCACAAAATGCTCTCTAACTTTTTGTTTCTGCTGTTAGTATTCATTGTACTAGGTAGCTTTTCTGGTGGATTTTGATTTATTCCCCTTTACGCCCTGGCTGAGCTCTCCTTCCATCCAGCTGCTGATTATCAGTATTCCCCTTGTACTTAAATACTCCCATCTTCCCTGCACTGGTGCTGGTGATATTATTCAGTTCATACAAGCTCTGCTTGCACGCAGGTGGCTTGTACTCATCTGTGGTATCATTGCCGAAGCTTTGCTGAACTTCTGCCTGTGTTATCTGTGGATAAATAGTTCATGTATTTCCCCCCTGTGTGTCCTCCTTGTGTCTTCTATAGTGTTTAGTGGGGTTGACGAAGAGCTCATCCCACCCGTTCCCTATTTAGGGTCCGGCACTAAAGATAACTAGGGTGGCTCGGCGCATAGGTGCGGAACCTATCTAGGATGGTGAGGGACCCCAGGGACCAGCAGGAGGTTTGGTCAGGGGTCACCATCTCCCCCCTTCCCTAGATACAGGGGTCCCCTTCCCTTCCTACCTTTCCCTGTTTGTTTGGTACTTCCCAGTACCTAGCGTGACACCATCAGTCAGTTGGTGCCCTCATACATGTTAGACCATCAACCAAACCCAATGATACTGGCCGGTTTGGCCAAAATTAATCTACTGTTTTTTTGGGGGCTTCAGATGTTCAGATCATTATTTTATTGATCATGATCTCACAGAATAGATTCCTCCCATTGCTGATTAATAGTTACGGGGCTGTATAGCTGCGTTAGGGCTGTTTCTCCTATGTTTTCCCTGCACAATGGCGTCCTGGTCACCCTACTGTGCCGGGACCTGCACCGTGACCCCAGTCACTTGAATGGATCTGTGCAGGTTACACAGGGAACATAGTGCTTCTCAGTTTTGGTGGACGTCCCCGAGGCCGGACCCCCACTATTATTAAGTCATATTTTTGCATCTCCTTTTACTAGGCGGAAATACTCCATCTCCTCCATGTTGGCCACATCACTAATACCCGGTTGTTAACTGTCACATAGTCACATATAAGACATTGTGATACCGCGGGCCCCATTTATGGAGTTAATATTGTGCAGATGACTAAATATGAGAATATTTAGCATCTTTCTCTCATTTGTACCTCCGTTAGGAAAATGCATTGTCTTCTCGTCCTCTGATACTAATAATACATCAGTGATCTCCGAGGGAAGAAATACAAAACAGCGTAAGACAAATTACGCACCCCCCTGTTCAAGACATCCAAAAGTTGCCACCATTGTAATATTTTTTTTTACCCCCCCGGCATTAATTCTTCTGTAACAGCACACCATAAATATAGAAGCCCTTGTAATCCCTTAAATGGGGCTTTTCTTGAATTGCGGGTGATATAATAGGACATATGTGGCTTTATAATCTTTAGACCCAGCTGTTTGTACAGTACAGACCAAACGTTTGGACACACCTTCTCATTCAAAGAGTTTTCGATTCACATTGAAGGCATCAATACTATGAATTATCACATGTGGAATGAAATACTTAACAAAAAAGTGTGAAACAACTGAAAATCTGTCTTATATTCTAGGTTCTTCAAAGTAGCCACCTTTTGCTTTGATTGCTGCTTTGCACACTCTTGGCATTCTCTTGATGAGCTTCAAGAGGTAGTCACCGGAAATGGTTTTCCAACAGTCTTGAAGGAGTTCCCAGAGATGCTTAGCACTTGTTGGCCCTTTTGCCTTCACTCTGCGGTCCAGCTCACCCTTAACCATCTTGATTGGGTTCAGGTCTGGTGACTGTGGAGGCCAGGTCATCTGGCGTAGCACCTCATCACTCTCCTTCTTAGTCAAATAGCCCTTACACAGCCTGGAGGTGTGTTTGGCATCATTGTCCTGTTGAAAAATAAATGATGGTCCAACTAAACGCAAACCGGATGGAATAGCACGCCGCTGCAAGATGCTGTGGTAGCCATGCTGGTTCTGTATGCCTTCAATTTTGAATAAATCCCCAACAGTGTCACCAGCAAAGCCCCCCCACACCATCACACCTCCTCCTCCATGCTTCACGGTGGGAACCAGCCATGTAGAGTCCATCCGTTCACCTTTTGTACAAAGACACGGTGGTTGGATCCAAAGATCTCAAATTTGGACTCATCAGACCAAAGCACAGATTTCCACTGGTCTAATGTCCATTCCTTGTGTTCTTTAGCCCAAACAAGTCTCTTCTGCTCGTTACCTGTCCTTAGCAGTGGTTTCCTAGCAGCTATTTTACCATGAAGGCCTGCTGCACAAAGTCTCCTCTTAACAGTTGTTCTAGAGATGAGAAGGTGTGTCCAAACATTTGGTCTGTACTGTACATAGCATGAATTACTAACTATTCCAGATGATGTTGACCGAAGACCCCGGAATGGACCGTGTATGGACATATGTTGCATTTATATCCTGTTACATAATATAATTGTCCAGCAATTCTGAGAAAATAGTTAAGTTCTCAAAAATGGTGTAAAAGAGGCACACGGTGGTTCTCTGGAGGGCGGCAGGGGTATTATTTTCCCTACCCCCTGCACTTACAGGTTCATTGGGTCAAGCTCCTGATTTCAGAGGTTACATATCTTCCTGGTTTTGGATACAATGTTACATCCCGGAGGATACATTGTACACTCATTTGCATTTAACAAAATCCTGTTCTGATTTGTTGGAGATAATACAAAAGAGAACCAAAAAAATGGTGGGAATGATCCATCGTGGAAATGTAACCTCTCTGATCGCGGGGGGAAGAGATATAGAAATTGCAGCTGTGGGTGCAGGAAGGCTCGTACATACGTAAAGCTTCTGTAATACGCAACATCGGTAAAACCATCTAAAAGGACCCGTAATTGGGACATCAAAGATTCCTATGGGGCTCTCATGTGCCCCCTTTTGCCTCCAATTTAATTCTTGAAAAGTAAACCTAGAGGAAGAGCAGAAATGTATGGATTGATGCCAGCTCAAGTTGGAAGAAACCCTCTCCGAGTTAAGCTTTAGGTGAAATCTGTTATATGTCGACGCACTGGGTTGCCAATTGTCTAAAAATTCCTGGACAGTCTGTAAAACTAGGCACTTTCCATAAAAATAAGAGTAAAGGGTATATCAGGACTTAAAAAATAAACCTGCCGGTTGTGCCTGGTGCCGTTCTTCGCCGATACAGGGCGGCCAAAGACCGCTCCTGACGGGGAAGCAGCTACTTCCGCTGACATTGCATAGCGGCAGTTTCTCATTCCCTCTACTCTGTAGATGGGGCGCCCTGCTGACGTCAGCTGATTGACAGCCGGCTCCCCACTGCTGCCTAACTGTGGTATTCCCTGTGAAATTAATGGCATTATATAAGTTAATAAATATTATTACTAGAGATGATCGAATACCTCAAACATTCAGCTTCGCGAATATCCGACGAATAGGTCGCTGCTATGCGAATATTCGATGCGCAATGTAAGTCTATGGGAAGCCCGAATAGTTCTGAATACTTGTTATTCGGGTTTCCCATAGACTTATATTGCGCATTGAATATTCGTGAATAGCGGCGACCTATTCGGCAAATATTCGCGAAGCCGAACATTTGAGGTATTCGATCATCCCTAATTATTACCAATCAGTGCTTGCTATCCTACCAGTTCACCTCTGACCAGGCCAAAGTGGCTTTCTTATTGTCCCACCTCGGAGGAGAGGCTCTTGCCTGGCTCACCCCCTATGGGAGAGAGGAGATTCTGTTGTCTAGGACTTGTAGATCTTCCTGGGTGCTTTTTGCAAGGCCTTCAACAAGCCGGGTCATGTCGACTGTGAAGCATCATCCTTTTTCAGCCTGCAACAGGGCACCCAGACTGTACGACAATATGCAGTCCACTTCTGCATCCTTTCCTCTGAACTAAAATGGAACAATGCGGCCCTGGTAGCTGCCTTCTGGGAGGGTCTGTCCAGAAGGAGTAAGGATGAGCTGGCTGGTCATGACATTCCCACTACCCTAGATGACCGAACCACCTTGGCTATTCCTATCAATCTCAGGTTCCATGAACGGACCAGAGAGATGATGCGCGTAAAGAGACCAGTGCATCTAGCTCCATCCTTCCAGAGGTCCCTCAATTTCTAGCCTTCCATGTCCACTACCCCTCCTGAACCGAGGCAGATCGACCATGTCAAACTCTCTCCAAAACAACCACATGAACACTATCGTGAAAAGGGACTGTGCTTCTACTATGGTAGTACGGAACATCTGATTTGTTCATGTTCCATGAAGTTGGGGAAACTTCCAAGCATAGGACCTGTTGGAGAGGCTGCCCTGGGCATAAGTAACGTCTCTATTTTACTGACTCTGTCTGTGTCAGGTTTCCGGGTTTTCCAGTCCTCTTTTGAAAAAGCTTGCCCTCAGTTAACATGGAGTTTTGTGTTCTGTTGCCCTACTTCCTGTCCAGCTGCTTAAAAGGCCGCCTCTAAGCTTAGTCCAGTGCCTGAGTATACTGCTTGCTGTGTGCTCCTGCTTTGCTGCTGCTGCTACTTCATTACCTTTGGATCCTCCTGGAAATCTACCGACCGACTCTGGACCATACCCGGTTTCTTCAAACTGTGCCCGGACTCCGTCTGCCGTCTTTTGTCAGCACGTCTGCCCGGTTTCTTCCGGTTCATAACCATTCTGGACTTTCATTCCGTACGGACACTTCTGGACTTTACCGCTTGCCCCTTGTGTCCCGGCTGCACCGCATTTAGGCCTTCCGGGGTTGATTGCCGGACAGTCCCTGTATAGGGGTTCGCTCTGGTGGTCTCCCTGGGGGAGTCCGGTGCGTGGCCCCGGGAATCCCCTTCGCTCCGTTTCAGAAAGGTATTTTTTTGTGTTTGTTATACTGTGTATTTCCGTTGTGTATCTACCGTGGTTACATATCCTAAAAACATCTTGTACCACAAACTCGTCTCTGGCTGTCATTGCCCTAACGCTATCGAAATCCTCAAACATACAATAGTATTACAGTCTGTGTCTGTGTGATATGGAGATTCCCGGGTCGTTGAGACATTTTCTGGATTCCGCATCGGCAGGGAATCTCCTGCAGCAAGCCATGGTGGATCGGTATCATCTTCCAGTTTGACGTATGCAGAGTCCTTTGTTGGTGTCATCAGTTGATGTAAGAGCCTTATCCGAGGCCGTACATTTTGTTATAGAGTAGGTGGACCTTTGGGTAGGCCGAGATCTCTTTTTTTTTGTAGTTCCTTAGCTGTCTCACCCTCTTCTCCTGGGTCTGCTTTGGCTCTGTACTCATAAACCTGTCCTAGACTAGAGATTTGGAAAGGTTGGAGAAAGTCTTGCCACGAGAGGTGTCTCATCCCTGTTTGGTCAGTCCAGCGGACAGTGACACCATCTAGCCCACTGGGCCTGCCTCTATCTTACCGATCATACGCTGATGTCTTCAATAAACAGGAAGTGGAGATGTTGCCTCCACATAGGCCGTACGATTGTCCCATAGACTTGCTTCCGGTATCCCCACCTCCCCAAAGCCGTATCTATCTTCTTTCTAGGATAGAGATTCAAGCCATGTCAGAGTACATCAAAGAGAATCAAGCAAGAGTATATACACACAGTATATACAGTACAGACCAAAAGTTTGGACACACCTTCTCATTCAAAGAGTTTTCTTTATTTTCAACTAATAATAATAAAATATTAAAATAATAAAATAATAAAGTAATAAAAATAAATAATAAAATAATAAAAATAAAATAATAAAATTATAGTGCTGAGTGCACAATTTGGTCATTTTGTGCGAGCCCACCAACCACAACAAGGTGCATCTTTATCGATTGGACTCTAACTCTATCACACACACCTCTCCTTGGCTAAGGTCCACAAATAAAAAGAACATGTAAGATTTAGTACTAATTAAAAACAGCCTTTGACTGATGGGAGGACCTCAGCCAAATATGGGGGCGGTCACTACCAAATATTTGCTGTAAAAGCAGGATGAAGCAAGTGTGAACAGGTGCAAGCTGCTGTGACGGCCTTATATACTAACCAAGGAATACAGCAGGCTCTGTATACACCCAGATATGAGTATATCCAAACATTGAATCTATGAATATATATTGCACTTCTGCCATGTAGACTATACTGAATATTTGTTTGTGCCCATCAGCCACAACCAGGCGCACATTTGTTGCAGTCACAGCAGCTTGCACCTGTTCACACTGGCTTCATTCTGTTAAGGCATAGTCTCAGTTTTATACAGGTGACCACAATAGGTGCAGGAAGAAGCCCCAGATATTAAATTGGCAGCAGGAATGAAAGGTGTCTTGTGTTTTGTTTCGTAGGCAGCTGATGGAGAATCAGATCAGCAGCGTGGAGCGCGGAGCTTTTGATGACATGAAGGAACTGGAGAGGCTGTGAGTTCTCGTACACCCATTATCTTCACTTTTTATCATGTGCTGCGTCACCTACAGCAGCTGCACATCTCTAATTATTACCCCATCCATCGCATGGGCACCTAAGTGACCAGTACAGCCACGGCCATGGGAAGACCGGGCGCTGTGCACCACGGCTGAGCGCGGAGGTCACCGCTAAAGTCCTATATAAGGTCTATGTGACCTGCAGCGCTCCAGCTGTTATGAAACTACAACTCCCAGCAAATCCTGACCCACCTGCTATTATTGGGAGTTGTAGTTTCACAAGAACTGTTTTATGCCGGTTACATTTTCTGCATTCAGCATTTGCCACATTGATCATTTTTCTCATACAAAGCTCCTTTCATATTAGTAATGTACAGGCGAAAGTTACAAAAGGTTTTCTGTTGTCCTGAAAGAAATTGCGTGTCTGTGTGCAAGATGCTGCTGTGCCGCGCAGATAACCTCACGGACACGTGCACATCACAAGTCATAACTGTAAGCGCATTAGTCACAGACCAGAACCGTACAAGACAAATGGGAGAAAACAGGCCTGTGCTAAAGACCTGGAGTGCAAGAATGGAAGGATGGATAAGAGAGATGGATAGATAAATGATGGATGGATGGATGGATATATAAATGATGGGTAGATAGATATGTGATGGATGATGGATGGATGGTTGGATCTATGGATGATGGATAAATAGATAGATATGTGATAGATAGAGATGGATAGATGGATAGATGATTGATGGATAGATAATTGATGGATGGATGTATAGATGATGGATTGATATATATTGGCTAAATGGATGGATAGATGTTGGATGGATAGATGTTGGATGGATAGATGTTGGATGGATAGATGTTGGATGGATAGATGTTCGATGGATAGATGTTGGATGGATAGATGATGGATGGATAGATGAATGATGAATGGATTGATAAATGATGGATTAATAGATGATGGATGGATAGATGATGGATGGATAGATGATGGATGGATAGAAAGATGATGGATAGATAATGGATGGATGGATGGATAGATGATGAATGGATAAATGATGGATGGATCGATAGATGATGGAAGGATAGATGATAGATGGAAAGTTGATGGATGGATGGATGGATGGATGGATGGATGATAAATTGATGGATGGATAGATGATGGATGGACAGATGATTGATGGATGATAGATGAAGGATTGATGGATAAATGATGGATGCGTAGTTGATGGATGTATAGACAATGGATGGATAGCTGATGGATGTATAGATGATAGAAAGATGATGGATTGATAGATAGCTAAATGGATGGATGATGATGTATAGATCATGGATGGACAGATGATTGATGGATGATAGATGAAGGAATGATGGATAGATAACGGATGCATAGATGATGGATGGATAGATGATGGTTAGCTAGATGATGTATGGATGATAGATAGATAGATAGATAGATAATGGATGGAAAAATGATGGATGGATAGATGATGTATTGATAGCTAGATGAACAGATGATTGATGATAGATGAAGGATTGATGGATAAATAATGGATGCATAGATGATGGATAGATAGATGATGTATGGATGATGGATAGATAGATAAATAATGAATGTATAGATAGATGGGAGATGAATAAGACAGACACTTGTGAGCACAGGCCATTCTTTTGCCCATTGTGCACCTTCCTTCTTTCTCAGTGACTGAATTACGGAGCTTTTCTCCAGCATTTCGGGCAGCTCTGCCTTCATTGAGGATTTGCCCCCCTGGGTAGTGGTGATATATACCCATCAGTACAGGTGTATGTAATATATCCCGCAGTGCCTGTGCTCAGTGAAATGATAGCGGTGCCTGCAGGGATTACGCTGGGTGGCGGCGGCTATGTGATATTCGGGTGACGGTTACATTGTGGTCCTGGGATTACTGCAGCCATATTGTAAGAGACCTGACTGTGGGGTATAATATTGCATCTGATATCCTTGTTTTTTGCTTCCCTCTTTTTACTTTCAGGCGCCTTAACCGAAACCAGCTGCATACGCTGCCTGAGCTTCTATTCCAGAACAACCAGGCACTCTCCAGGCTGTGAGTACCTACATTACGTCACTGTATATTACCACTATAAACAGGTGCAGGAGTATTGGATCCTGTTTGTGGAAACATATATACATGATTTTTCACTTGTCGGCTTTTTGGGAACTGGCAGTGTTCACACATGTCACGTTTCAGCACTGGTTTTGGGTAATGACCTACGGAAATCCTACATTGAGGAGTGAATAAATAATTTTTCTTTTTATTTAATTATTGACCAGTCTTTGCAAAATCATGAATTTTTGGAATATACTTCATTTTTTTTTATTGTCCCTTGTTTTCTTCTGAGCCCTATCCTGCAGTGCTGTTTTACCTGCCCAGTTCATGCTCCCTAAGGATCTGCTTTCAACTGCTGCAGAGCAAGAATCAGTACTCGGTTTACAATCGGAGCACTGGACATTGCCTTTCTGAGCTTTGCTGCTATTTCCTTGGTTCTCAGACAGGGAAAGTCTTGTACACATTGTTATAGAGATTCTTAGGCAGCTTGAACCAGGCAGTTAAAGCAGCACTGCAACATAGTAAGCAAAATAAGAAAAAAGATATATTTTGTATCGATTATATATATCGTATCTATCTATCTATCTATCTATCTATCTATCTATCCCTCTATCTATCCCTCTATCCCTCGATCTATCTATCCATCTATCTATCCCTCTATCTATCCCTCTATCTATCTATCTATCTATCCCTCTATCTATCCCTCTATCTATCCCTCTATCTATCCCTCTATCTATCTATCTATCCCTCTATCTATCTATCCCTCTATCTATCTATCTATCTATCTATCTATCTATCTATCTATCTATCCCTCTATCTATCCCTCTATCTATCCCTCTATCTATCTATCTATCTATCTATCTATCTATCTATCTATCTATCTATCTATCCCTCTATCTAACCCTTTATCTATCCCTCTATCTATCTATCCATCTATCTATCTATCTATCTTTCTATCTATCTATCTATCTATCTATCCCTCTATCTAACCCTTTATCTATCCCTCTATCTATCTATCCATCTATCTATCTATCTATCTATCTATCTATCTATCTATCTATCTATCTATCTATCTATCTATCTATCTATCTATCTATCTATCTATCTGTCTATCCATCTATCTATCTATCTATCTATCCCTCTATCTATCTATCTATCTATCTATCTATCCCTCTATCTATCTATCCCTCTATCTATCTATCTATCTATCTATCTATCCCTCTATCTATCTATCTATCTATCTATCTATCTATCCCTCTATCTATCTATCCCTCTATCTATCTATCTATCTATCTATCCCTCTATCTATCTATCTATCTATCTATCTATCTATCTATCTATCTATCTATCTATCTATCTATCTATCCCTCTATCTATCTATCCCTCTATCTATCTATCTATCTATCTATCTATCTATCTATCTATCTATCTATCTATCTATCCCTCTATCTATCTATCCCTCTATCTATCTATCTATCTATCTATCTATCCCTCTATCTATCTATCCCTCTATCTATCTATCTATCTATCTATCTATCTATCTATCTATCTATCTATCTATCTATCTATCTATCTATCTATCCCTCTATCTATCTATCCCTCTATCTATCTATCCCTCTATCTATCTATCTATCTATCTATCCCTCTATCTATCTATCTATCTATCCCTCTATCCCTCTGTCTATCTATCCCGTTATCTATCTATCTATCCAGTCTATGGAGCAGCGGGGGCAAACCTCCAGATATTCACCGAAACAGTATATTCCAGAAAAAATTACTTCAGTGAACACTTGTGAAACAAAAAACAGACTTTTTATTTGCCCATTTTGTATACTACAAAATTTCAGAACTTTGCAAAGACTGATAAATGAAAAAAAGATTAGTTACTCATTCGGTGATTCCCAGCCAGGCCCTTCTTTCCCAAGCCATGCATTGGATTCCTGGGTGATGCCCAAATTGGCAAAGTGAGCTAATGAAACATCATTCATCAAACCAGAGACCTTATTTCCATTGGCTTTCTCAGCAGACTCCTGACATTGTGCACAATAAGACTGGATCACTTGACTTGTGAGTTATAAGTAAAGGATCTTACATTTAGAGTCACTGAGCCCTCATGAAGATAGTTTGGTTTTACGTACCCTTTCATAATGTGGGTCCGTTCTCAGAGGGCATTTCTATTTCACAGCCATTTTGAGGGTTGTCCACATGTAGTGTTTCTGATGACCATAGCTTTGTGATATTTAAAGGGGTTGTCCACTACTTTTACATGGATGGCCTGTCCTTAGGATAGGTCATCAATGTCTGGTTGGCTGGGGTCCGACACTGCATCCCTGCCGATTAGCTGTTTTTGGTGCCACTGTAGACAGCGGGCAGCTGGAGATTCTCAGTTCTGGAGCTGCCCCATCTTCTGATAGTGGCCGGGGCCCGTATTACACATCCACCTCCTATTAATATGAATGGGAGGCCGCTATCAGTTGACAGGGGAACTCCGGAACTGAGCATTCCGGCTGCCTGCTGTTTCCACCAAGAACAGCTGATCAGCAGGGGTATTTGGTGCCGGACGCCTGCTGATCAGACATTGGTGACCTATCCTAAGGAAAGGGGTGTTTGGTGCCAGACCCCGGCCGATCAGACATTGGTGACCTATCCTAAGTAAAGGGGTGTTTGGTGCCGGACCCCGGCCGATCAGACATTGGTGACCTATCCTAAGGAAAGGGGTGTTTGGTGACGGACCCCGGCCGATCAGACATTGGTGACCTATCCTAAGGAAAGGGGTGTTTGGTGCCAGACCCCGGCCGATCAGACATTGGTGACCTATCCTAAGGAAAGGGGTGTTTGGTGCCAGACCCCGGCCGATCAGACATTGGTGACCTCTCCTAAGGAAAGGGGTGTTTGGTGCCGGACCCCGGCCGATCAGACATTGGTGACCTATCCTAAGGAAAGGAGTGTTTGGTGCCGGACCCCGGCCGATCAGACATTGGTGACCTATCCTAAGGAAAGGGGTGTTTGGTGCCGGACCACGGCCGATCAGACATTGGTGACCTATCCTAAGGAAAGGGGTGTTTGGTGCCGGACCCCGGCCGATCAGACATTGGTGACCTCTCCTAAGGAAAGGGGTGTTTGGTGCTGGACCCCGGCCGATCAGACATTGGTGACCTATCCTAAGGAAAGGGGTGTTTGGTGCCGGACCCCGGCCGATCAGATATTGGTGACCTATCCTAAGGAAAGGGGTGTTTGGTGCCGGACCCCGGCCGATCAGACATTGGTGACCTATCCTAAGGAAAGGGGTGTTTGGTGCTGGACCCCGGCCGATCAGACATTGGTGACCTATCCTAAAGAAAGGGGTGTTTGGTGCTGGACCCCGGCCGATCAGACATTGGTGACCTATCCTAAGGAAAGGGGTGTTTGGTGCCGGACGCCGGCTGATCAGACATTGGTGACCTATCCTAAGGAAAGGGGTGTTTGCTGCCGGACCCCGGCCGATCAGACATTGGTGACCTATCCTAAGGAAAGGGGTGTTTGGTGCCGGACCCCGGCCGATCAGACATTGGTGACCTATCCTAAGGAAAGGGGTGTTTGCTGCCGGACCCCGGCCGATCAGACATTTGTGACCTATCCTAAGGAAAGGGGTGTTTGGTGCCGGACCCTGGCCGATCAGACATTGGTGACCTCTCCTAAGGAAAGGGGTGTTTGGTGCCGGACCCCGGCCGATCAGACATTGGTGACCTATCCTAAGGAAAGGTCATCAGTGTTAAAGTAGTGGACAACCCCTTTAAGGATCTGGTTTTGTGATGGATCCATTATTTTGTTTTCTAAACATCTGGTTTGATTTGTAACATGAGTAAATGGCAATATGGAGTCAATATTAGAAATTGTCTGCATCGTCCAAGTTATCTCTTTTGCTCAATAACTAAACTCAATTATTCTGAGCTGGAAAGAATGAATTGTGAATGTAGCAAATTATTAATAAGTCTCCTCTTCCTAAAGGGACAACCACCAGTCCATTTGGTGCATAAAGTAGACCCTTCTTTGCGCTCTGTATATAATGCTTTGCTTGCCGGTACCTGTCGCCGGAGCATTGTGATGTGTTGTGCAGACGTCACCTTTACTCCGGATTGTCCCTGTGTTATTGGAATAATCAGGAGTTACAATTCAGTCTTGGTTGTTTCTATATTTCCCACCGTTCCGTAATCCACTCATCATAATAGAGTTGTGCTGCGGAGACACGTAATTATGCAGTTATACAATGCACCGTGCGTCCTTCACGGCCATTATTATGGAGATTTCCATGTGGATTTCCTGACTATTGTACCTCTAAATCCCACTTCCTCCTAAGATGGTGCCGTACGAGCTTAATTGTGACAATTACATGCGATCATTTGTTGGTGTTGACTTAATGAGATGATCGTTGAGCTGTATACCCACCGGCTGTGGCGCTAAAAGAATGTCTATGGGAGCCAGGGATTATGCCCAATGTCCTAGATCCCCTAGAACATTCTCCCCAGATGACACAGGACATCTGATTGTGCTCAGTCTTCTCTTTTTTATATAATTAATTGCTTTTCATCCTCTTCTTGCTGGTATTTCCACCAGGATTCAAACTTAGGATCTGTAGCATGGTAGGCAGAAACAGTAAGGGGTACTTTGCACGTTGCGACATCGCTAGCCAATGGTAGCGATGTCGAGTGCGATAGTCCCCGCCCCTGTGATGCGATCTCTTGTGATAGCTGCCATAGCGAACATTATCGTTACGGCAGCTTCACACGCACTTACCTGCCCTGCGACGTCGCTCTGGCCGGCGAACCGCCTCCTTCCTAAGGGGGCGGGTTGTGCGACGTCGTACGGCAGGCGGCCAATAGAAGTGGAGGGGCGGAGATGAGCGGGACGTAAACATCCCGCCCACCTCCTTCCTTCCGCATAGCCGGTGGAGGTAGGTAAGGAGATGTTCCTCGCTCCTGCGGCTTCATACACAGCGATGTGTGCTGCCGCAGGAACGAGGAACAACATGGTATCTCCAACATTATAGAAATGACCGATGCTACACAGATCACTGATTTTCGACGCTTTTGCGATCGTTTATCGGCGCATCTAGGCTTTACACGTTGCGACGTCAGTACCGGCACCGGATGAGCGTCACTTTCCATTTGACCCCGACGATATCGCAGTAGCGATAGTCGCAGCGTGCAAAGTTCCCCTAACAGTGAGTCACAGGCTGCGCTGCTGTATATGAGAGATTCTTACGCTACTTCTTCATATGTGTTTGCATTTCACAAAAGTGTGTGTATAAACAGAAGAGGCATTGCAAGAAGGGCCCCTTGGATGTCAGTCTCTGCCTCTGGCTTTGGATATCCCATTTTTATGAGAAGGTTTTGCAGATTGAGGATGATGACCGGGTGTTCGCTGCCAAAACTTCCTGTGATCAGCAGCAGCCTCTGGAGAAAAGCTTGCAAGTATTTAGTGATTCTACAGGAAAGAGAAGAGGAATGTTCACACTGGGTGTCAATTTAGTAGAAAAAAATCTGCCGTGGATTTTGTCACAAAATGCTGCAAATCCTCCTAAAAATTTGTATCAAAATCTACAGGACTGAGGTTACACGTTTTACTGTGGATTTTGATATCTGGTGTGCAGCATACATGTATTATTATTATTTATTATTATTATAGCGCCATTTATTCCATGGCGCTTTACAAGTGAGAGAGGGTATACGCACAACAATCATTAACAGTACAAAACAGACTGGTATAGGAGGAGACAGGACCCTGCCCGCGAGGGCTCACAGTCTACAGGGAATAGGTGAGGGTACAATAGGTGAGGACAGAGCTGGTTGCGCAGTGGTCTACTGGACTGAGGGTTATTGTAGGTTGTAGGCTTGTTGGAAGAGGTGGGTCTTGAGGTTCCTCTTGAAGCTTTCCACGGTAGGGGAGAGTCTGATATGCTGAGGTAGAGCATTCCAGAGTATGGGGGAGGCACGGGAGAAATCTTGTACGCGATTGTGGGAAGAGGAGATAAGAGAGGAGCAGAGAAGGAGATCTTGTGAGGATCTGAGGTTGCGTGCAGGTAGGTACCGGGAGACTAAGTCACAGATGTAGGGAGGACACAGGTTGTGCATGGCTTTGTATGTCATGGTTAATGTTTTGAACTGGAGTCATTGGGCGATGGGAAGCCAGTGAAGGGATTGGCAGAGTGGCGAGGCTGGGGAGTAGCGAGGGGAGAGGTGGATTAAGCGGGCCGCAGAGTTTAGGATAGATTGGAGGGGTGCAAGAGTGTTGGAAGGGAGGCCAGAGAGCAGGAGGTTGCAGTAGTCAAGGCAGGAGATGATAAGGGCATGCACTAATGTTTTTGCTGATTCTTGGTTAAGGAAAGCACGGATCCGGGAGATATTTTAGAGTTGTAATCGGCATGAGGTGAAGAGGGCTTGGATGTGTGGCTTCTAGGATAGAGCAGAGTCGAGGGTCACTCCAAGGCAACGAGCTTGTGAGACTGGGGAGAGGGAGCAGCCATCAAGTTTGATGGAAAGGCTTGTTGGAGGAGATGAGTGAGGAGGAGGAAAGACAATGAACTCTGTTTTGTCCATGTTAAGGCTGCGTATTTAAAGTCTTCGTGGCAGGTTCATTTCCACATGGATTCCTTGCAGAATTTTCTTGAGATTTGCTGAAATCTCTTACTTTTTGACCAAACTGTAATATAAGTAATATTTTATGCATCGAAAACCGAAAAGAAAAATGTTCAGCATACCTTTCCCATGTAAAGATACCCTAGCGCTAAATTTGCTGCATATTGTTCATTAGAGATTTTCTAGAACTTTAATGTTGACGTAGCGGGTCTGATTCCAGGCTGCACCACTGATTAGCTAAATAAGGCACAATACAACGGAGGGCCCTGGTGCTAGTGAGAAGAGAGCAGGGTCACCTCCTAACACTCACCTGCAGTTCCTAATGTACCTAGACGGGTCCTTTCCCCATGCACCGATCATGTGTTTAGGCCCTCTCTGACCCTGAACCGATCCTGACTAGTGAAGGCCAGTGAGACGCTAGTCTCGCCACAGCAATAAGAAAACACGAGCTAGCTAAGATAAACAGCTGGGGAAAGACACAACAGAGAGCACTCCAAGGTTTCTACAGTAGCTTCGCAGCTGCAATAGAAACGACACCACAGCTTTGCAGCAATGTGCTTCTTCAACATGGTCAGCATAGGTATGAGCTACAGCCGGCATAGAAATGAGTGAAAAGAAGATATTTATAGCAGAAGGCAGTGGCTGCAGTTGAGGTTACAACTACTTATTAGATCACTTCAGGATAGAAATGCACCTTTAACTCCTTGGGAGGTAAGAAAAACAGGTAGGGAAAAACACAACAAATGACACTCCAGCAGGACATTCTCAGCTGCAACTGAAGCGACACTTTAGCTTTCTCCAGAGACTTGCTCTTCCAAGTAGACAGCATAGGTATGAGCTATAGCCAACATAGGAAAGAGGAGTGGATAGTTATAGCAGAAGGGAGTGGCTGAAGTTGAGGTTACAACTACCTGTTAGATCACTGCAGGATAGATAGGAACCTAAACCCCTTCAGTACTGGATGGCATTAACGCTCCACCTCAGGATAAGCCACAAGTGGGCACTCTAGAGGATCTGCAATCAACAATACACTGTGATCTTCTGATCACAGATTTCCCCAAGATCATATCAGACCGTGACACACTCGTGAAAGAAGCTTTGCAAATGGCTGCTAATATTTTATATGCAGTAAATTGCAAACGGGCACATTTGTACAAGAACTATCCGCAAATATATAAACCTAGAAAGCTTCAAGAATGGCTGCTAATTCTTCTAAGAAGTAAATTGCAAAAATGCTGTTCACAAATATATGAATCTGTGCAGCTGGGAATACCCCTTTAAGTGTTGCACGGTGCCCATTAAAATCAGTGGGCAGTCTGTACAATGCAGGATTGAATTGATTGAATACTGGCATAAAAAACTGTTGTCGATAAACTAAGAATGACAAAATATCAAAGGATCAAAGGAAATGTGTCACATTTGTAAATCTAGAAGTAGAAATATACATTTTGGAATTGAGGGGTAATATATATTGCTTTGTGAATGTGGTCACTTCCTTTCCTTGTATCTTTTTGTGTCGCCTGTTAAGACCCAACATGAGATATTCATTCATTCAAGCCTCCGACGACATAAATGTAGCTCGGATCTACCCTGACAAAAAACCGAGTCAGTGACATTAGTGATTTGGTGAAAGCGCGATCTTCGCAGCCCTCCCACATTGTTCCCCGGCCATTCTCCGCCAGCTTTGAGCTGCTCAATAACGGCCGGGTCTTTAGAAATCGCAGGGTTGTGCTGTCACTTTCTGCCTGTTTTGATCTTTCCTAAACACCATAATTAATCCAATTGCAAAAAAAAAGAAAAACAACAGTGAAGGAATGTTAAATCTGGCTCAGCACGCCCTCTAAGCCGACAGCCGTAGTAAATAGGAGCCATTTGCATATATTTATCATGTAACGCTGTATGGCGGCTCCGAGCAGCGCGACTCCGGTCCTGCCACTTATAAATATCAGATGTCAATGTTTTTCTCTTCGTCTTCCCACATTCTCTGCATTATTATGGTTTTTTTTGGATTGAGATGTTTTTTGGTTTTTTTTTATTTTGGAAGATTTTTTTTTTCATTGTTTTATTTATATGCAAAGACATTAGTTTAGACTTAGTTATGTCAACCAAAGGTGTATGTCGCGGGCGGAGGGGCCGCGCTCGCTACGCTCGGGTCCGGGACTGCTGCTGCTCGGTGGCTTGAGCGGTGGACCGGACCCGGGGACTCGAGCAGCGCTCCTCGCCCACGAGTGAAAAGGGGTGGTTTGTTTGGGGAGATAGTTCGTGACGCCACCCACGGGTCGTGGTGATAATGGGCACCACCGCTGCTGGTGACGGGGATCCCGGGAGCGATGGCAGGGAGCAGCTAGGATGTTGTCCCCTCCATGGGTAGGGGGTCGGTGATCCTGGGGCCCGGTGGCTGTACGGGGAGGCTGGAAGGCCGGGGTGCAGGGTTGAAGGGGCAGCGCGGCGCGGTGCTGGATGGCACTGTTCTACTCACTCAGGCACAGATTCACAGAGTCTCTGGTAAACCAAACGGCTGGATGAACGGGTCCCGCAGCCGGCTGCAGTGTCTTTGCTCTCCCCGGACAGGTGATGGTGGCTGTCTTTCCCTGCACCGTTGTAGAATGTATTGACTCCGATGGTTTCCCACTGGTAGTCCGCTCCCCGGCTTGTATGTACCGAAGGAGCCAGTTTTGCCCGCAGGCGCTGGCCCTTGGATCTCTAGCCTATAGTGGTGGCTTTTTATCCTCACTGTGTGGACTGTTGCCTTCTGTCGGGTCTTGGGTGTTAGGGAACCCCTGGGGTTCCGGTCACTATCGGATTTGACCGTTGTCGGCGGCTCCTAGCCTGGTCTGGGTCTGATGGCCCTGCCTTTGTGCTTGGTACAGATCTGCTCCCCAGCTCGGTACCGGCAGGTCACCGCCCATCCCCAGTCCTACGGTTCCACTGACCTGCGCCAACTCCTGCAGATGGCCACCGTTTTGGTCCGTTTTGTTTCTTTTTCTTGTGATTAGATGGCCACCACCGTCTGCCGACCTTGCTGACAGTGCCTGGGCTCCAACCCAGACACTAGCAGGTTCAGTCCTGTCACTTTCAACTCCAACTCGAATCTGTTACTTTTCCCGACTCCAGGCCTGTGAACTCCTCGGTGGGTGGGGCCAACCGCCTGGCTCCGCCCCACCTTGTGTGGACATCAGACCCTGGAGGACGGAAACAAGGATTTTGTTTGACTGTTGTTGCCTAACCAGGGAAGGGGGTGTGTGTGGTGTTGTGTTTGTGACTACCTGGCTAGTCCAGGGCGTCACATGTACACCACATGAGTCGGCACCTAGCTTGGCTCCAGATAGTCTAATTTTGGGACATCTTGGCAAAAACATAATGATTTGTATTGCAAAATATAAATTTAGTTGCACAATGACATTGATTCGTCGCGTCGCAATGACCATAGATTGTATTTTGTTTCCTGATTTTTTACAAAATTCTCGTAAAATAGTACAATCTTGATGCCGTCAACTAACGATAATTTAGGTGCACATACCAATCTACTATCGCCTTGAAAAATTCCCATTTCTAATGTTCTGTAACTGGTTATGGCATATTTTTGAATGGGAGATTCCTACTCGTCAGTATTCTGCCAGTACTATAGGTGTTGGAACTTCCTTTGCCTCACTTCCCAGAATGCATTTTGTCCAACATTGTACAATAACTTGCCCTTTGTCTTTAACTGAAAGTCTGGCTTTCTGTTAGGAAAAGAGGAGCTGAGAGACAAAGTGTGACCCCACTCCCTGTAGAGAAACAAAGCCCCACCCTCACTTACTGTAAATAAAAAAAAACCTCACCCCCACTTACTGTAGATGAAAAAAGACTATCCCCCACTTCATGTAAAGAGACAAAAAATTGTCCTCACTTCCTGTAGAGACCAAAACCCTCCCCCGCTTGCTTTAGAGAGAACAAGACCCACCCTCACTAACTGTGGAGAGCCCATGACCTGCCCCCGTTTGCTGTAGAGGGAGCAAGACCCATCTCCACTTCCTGTAGAGCGAACAAGATCCGCACCCACCTCCTGTAGAAAGACCAAGACCCTCCCCTACTTCATGTAGATTGACCAAGACATGCCCCCACTTATGGTAGAAACACCAAGACCCGTTGCCTGCTTGCTCTAGAGACCAACACTCGCCCCCACCTCCTGTAGAGTGACAAAGACCCACCACACTTCATGTATAGCATCCAAGACCCCCATTTTTGTAGAGAGAGCATGACCCGCCCCTACTTCCTGTTTAGAGACCAAGCCCCTCCGTCACTTCCTATAGAGGAATCAAGACCCGCCTCCACTTCCTGTAGATGAACCAAGACCCATCCTCTGTTTTCTCTAGAGACCAAAACAAACCACCATTTTGTGTAGAGAGACCAAGATCTTACCCCACTTCCTGTACAGTGACAAAGATCTGACCCTACTTCCTGTAGAGAGAGAGAGACCAGCCCCCACTTTCTGCTGAGAGACCAAGACCCGTCCCCACTTCTTGTAGGAAGACCAAGACCCACCCCATTTCTTGTAGAAAGACCAAGACCCGCCACCACTTCCTGTAGAAAGACAAAGATCCGCCTCTGCTTCCTGTAGACAGAACAAGACCAGCCACCACTTTCTGTTGAAAGACCATGACATGTCCCCACTTCCTGTAGAAAGACCAAGACCAGCCCCCACTTTCTGTAAAGAGACCAAGACCTTCCCCTACTTCCCGTACAGTGACAAAGATGCTCCCTCACTTCCTTTAGAGAGACCATGACATACCCCCATTTCCTTTAGCGAGACCATGATATACCCCCATTTCCTTTAGAGAGACCATGACATGCCCCCACTTCCTGTAAAGAGAACAAGACTGGCCTCCAGTTCCTTTTGAGAGACCAAGATCCGCCCTAACCTTCTGTAGAAAGACCAAGACCTGCTGTAACTTTCTATAGAAAGACCAAGACCTGCCCCCACTTTCTGTAGAAAGACCAATGCCTGCCCCATTTCCTGTATAAAGACCAAGAGCCACCCCCACTTCCGGTAGAAGGACCAAAACCCACCCCCACTTCCTGTACAATAACAAAGATCCTCCCCCACTTCCTGTAGAGAGACCAAGACCTGTCTCCACTTCCTGTAGAGAGACCAAGACCTTCCCCCACTTCCTGTACAGTGACAAAGATCCTGCCTCACTTCCTTTAGAGAGACCATGACATGCCTCCACTTCCTTTAGAGAGACCATGACATGCCCCCCACTTTCTTTAGAGAAACCATGACATGCCCCCACTTCCTTTAGAGAGACCATGACATGCCTCCACTTCCTTTGGAAAGACCATGACATGCCTCCACTTCCTTTAGCAAGACCATGACATGCCCCCACTTCCTTTAGAGAGACCATGACACGCCCCCACTTCCTATAGAGAGACCATGACATGCCCACACTTCCTATAGAGAGACCATGACATGCCCCCACTTCCTTTAGAGAGACCATGACATGCCTCCACTTCCTTTAGAGACCATGACATGCTCCCACTTCCTTTAGAGACCATGACATGCCCCCACTTCCTTTAGAGAGACCATGACATGCCTCCACTTCCTTTAGCGAGACCATGACACGCCCCCACTTCCTTTAGAGAGACCATGACATGCCTCCACTTCCTATAGAGAGACCATGACATGCCTCCAATTCCTTTAGCGAGACCATGACATGCCCCCACTTCCTTTAGAGAGACCATGACATGCCTCCACTTCCTTTAGAGAGACCATGACATGCCTCCACTTCCTTTAGAGAGACCATGACATGCCCCCACTTCCTTTAGAGAGACCATGACATGCCTCCACTTCCTTTGGAGAGACCATGACATGCCTCCACTTCAGTTAGAGAGACCATGACATGCCCCCACTTCCTTTAGCGAGACCATGACATGCCCCCACTTCCTTTAGGGAGACCATGACATGCCTCCACTTCCTTTAGAGAGACCATGACATGGCTCCACTTCCTTTAGCGAGACCATGACATGCCCCCACTTCCTTTAGCGAGACCATGACATGCCCCCACTTCCTTTAGCGAGACCATGACATGCCCCCACTTCCTTTAGAGAGACCATAACCTGCTCCCACTTTCTTTAGAGAGACCATGACATGCCCTCACTTCCTTTAGCGAGACCATGACATGCCCCCACTTCCTTTAGTGAGACCATGACATGCCCCCACTTCCTTTAGCGAGACCATGACATGCCTCCACTTCCTGTAGAAGGACCAAGACCTACCCCTGCTTTCTGTTGAGGGGAAAGACCCACCCCCACTCTCCATAGAAAGACAAAGCCCCACCTCTGCTTCCGGTGATCTGTCTTGGTGACTCTGCTGCTAGAGGCGGATTACACGGTGTGATAATGTGTCCCATCTCGCTGGCCTGTCAGATACTTACCAAATTGCCACAATGCTGGCTCATGTTACTTATAAATCTGCCATATTTTGCAATCCCTCTAAGTCACGCTCCACTCATCTACATCCACTTACATAGATTTTATAAGTATTATAGAACTTTTATCATAATTTGCGTCCGTGCACGGATTCTTCACATAGTCAATATTGATAGCAAGGAGGCACTGTCAAAGGGAAGAATATTGCTGACATTCAAAGGGGCTGTGCCATAAACAGTGTATGTCACCGAATACTGAGATCATATGAGAATGGGGGGAGGTGTCCGAAGTCCCCTCCGTGAATGAAGTGTTTGTTGGCATGTGTAACCCCCACTATTAATGGAGCAATGGTCGCACATCATCATCTTTCCTCCTCCTCACTCAACCCCCCACCTGACATATCCATCAATGTCAATGGCTGCTCACTCTCCCCGGTCCCACGTGCTCGCTGCCTGGGAGTAACTCTAGACTCTGATCTCTCTTTCAAGCCACACATCCAAGCCCTCTTCACCTCCTGCCGCCTCCAACTCAAAAATATTTCCCGGATCCGTACATTCCTTTCCCAAGAAGCTGCAAAATCCCTAGTACATGCCCTTATTATCTCCCGCCTGGATTATTGCAACCTCCTGCTCTGTGGCCTCCCTTCTAACAGTCTCGCACCCCTACAATCTATTCTAAACTATGCTGCCCGGCTCATCCACTCCCCCCCCACGCTACTCCCCGACCTCTCCTCTCTGCCAATCCCTTCACTGGCTTCCCATTGCCCAAAGATTCCAGTTCAAAACACTAACCATGACATACAAAGCCATCCGCAACCTGTCTCCTCCCTACATCTATGACCTAGTCTCCCGGTATCTACCTGCACGTAACCTTCAATCCTCACAAGATTTCCTTCTCTACTCCCCTCTCCTCTCCTCTTCTCACCATCGCATCCAAGATTTCTCCCGTGCCTCCCCCATACTCACATATCAGACTCTCGTCTACCTTGACAAGCTTCAAAAGAAACCTGAAGACCTACCTCTTCTGACAAGCCTACAACCTGCCATAACCCTCAATCTGATATAATGCCGCACAACCATCTCCACCCTCACCTACTGTATCCTCACCCATCCCTTGTAGACTGTGAGCCATTGCGGGCAGGGTCCTCTCTCCTCCTGTAGACTGTGAGCCCTCGCGGGCAGGGTCCTCTCTTCTCCTGTAGACTGTGAGCCCTTGCGGGCAGGGTCCTCTCTTCTCCTGTAGACTGTGAGCCCTTGTGGGCAGGGTCCTCTCTCCTCCTGTAGACTGTGAGCCCTCATGGGCAGGGTCCTCTCTCCTCCTGTAGACTGTGAACCCTCGCAGGCAGGGTCTTCTCTCCTCCTGTAGACTGTGAGCCCTCGCGGGCAGGGTCCTCGCTCCTCCTGTAGACTGTGAGCCCTCGTGGCTGGGGTCCTCTCTCCTCCTGTAGACTGTGAACCCTCGCAGGCAGGGTCCTCTCTCCTCCTGTAGACTGTGAGCCCTCGCGGGCAGGGTCCTCGCTCCTCCTGTACCTGTCTGTGCCTTGTATTGTTTATGATTATTGTACTTTTCCCTATTATGTATACGCCTTTCACATGTAAAGCGCCATGGAATAAATGGCACTATAATAATAAATAATAATAATAATGATACATGCTCAGTAATGCTTCCTTTATACAGTGAACTTTTTTTTAATCCCCTCTTTGTGTTGGGTTGGCGCCCAAACAGGGATCATAAATGTATAACCTTTGCTGTGAATAGCTGATATTATTTTTGTCTGACAATATCACCATTTTATATTAAATATTTATATTGGTATTCTCTCCAGAATTGTTTCCAGGCATTAGTTTGCTGATGTAGAGCGCACCGGAGTTTTCTTCTCAGCCGTAGATAAAGTCTTTTTACGGACAGCAAATAAACCCGGGATATTGCAGATTTCCTCAAACCCCCTTCCCTGCCTTTCTTCCACTCCGGTCGCTCCTCGCTGTACACATGCTTTCTTTTACTAGATGCTTTACAAGCTGTGACACTGGTAATAAACGTAACATAAAAATCATACACAGATGTTGCAGTCCACAAACTTTCGAGCCTCCTTACATTTCATCCTCACATTACCCGATGCATTGTGCTTCATCCCACACGTCGCTGACATTATAGCTCGTAGGCAGGACGCGGGCACGTCTTCATTCCATTTGTTTCTATAGACATTTGTTATTTGAGATGACTTAATACCATCGATAACAAAACAGGCTGCTTACTGGATGGGATGATGCCCAGAAAAAAGTGGAAACTTTACTACTGGAGTATTTCTATTATTATTATTATTATTATTATTATTATTTTTTTTTATTATTATTATTATAATTTTATTTCTATTATCTGTATTATTATTATTAATTATTTCTTTATTATTATTTTTATTTTATTATTAATATTATTTATTTTATTATTTATATTATTATCATTATTATTATCATTATTATTATTTTATTATTTATGTTATTATTATTATTTTATTATTTCTATTATTATTATTATCTGTATTATTATTTTATTATTTATATTATTATTATCTGTATTATTTATTTTATCATTTATTTTATTTTAATTATTATTATTATTTTTATTTTATTATTTCTATTAACATTATTATATGTATTATTATTTTTATTTTATTATTATTTATTTTATTATTTCTATTAACATTATTATTATAATTATTATTTATTTTATTATTTATTTAATTATTATTATTATTTATTTTATTATTTTTATTTAATTATTATTTATTATTATTATTATTATTATTATTATTATTATTATTATTCTTTTATTATTTCTATTATATGTATTATCATTATTTCTTTTATTATTATTATTTTATTTTTATTATTTTCTGTATTATTATTATTATTATATTTCTTTTATTATTTCTACTATTATTATTATTATTATTATTGTCTGCAGTATTATTAGTAGTATTAGTGCTATAAGTAACTTACTTTTAATTGGATACACTTTATTTGGTCAATGGAAACATATTAAAGAAGTTGTCTCCTCGTAATAAATTGGTAAAAATTGCAAAGTATGCCTATGTTCACACGTCGCATTTTTGCGGCGTTTTTTTTTTGTTTGTTTTGTTTATTGCTGCGGTATTTTTTTTATTAGTTTTATGCAAATAAAAATACAGCAGAAGACAAAAGAAAACAAAATGCAGCTCTTTTACTGCCCAGTGCAGGTTTTGCTGCAGAAAAAAAACACAATTTCTCTCTTGGTAAAAATTATCTTTGTTCTAAAAAATGGTGGGATTCTCAGGTTCCCAGCCATTCCTGCAGTTTATCAGTGGTGGACTATTTACAGGGAAAGAGTGCTGTGCTTTCAAGCTCCTTTGCATAGAGCTTGTAAGCGCTTCTCTGAAGTTGCCTGCTTTGCTGGACCTGGCCAGCATCAGTGCTCCTGCGCTTCTTGCAGGTATAGTATAGTTCAAAGTTTAAGCCGTATAGCCAGTCCGGATTGTCATTCGAGCAGAGCAGGCTGTCACCTGACCGGCAGGAACACTAGAGGCTGGGGAGAGAAGAAACCTTTAATATTTAGTATAAATCTAGGGATTAAGCCCCAGTGTCTTATCTTATGTTTAGAGGGCTTCTCATCTTTTGTTATTAGAAGCGTCGCCTATAATAAATATATCCGGCTGATGAGCCTCCGGCGATCAGCAGTCACATCTTTTGGGAGTTTTGCGCAGTAATTAAATATATTTCTGGTACATTGTCAATGCCAGTTTGTTGCTGCTCCCATTTTACTAATATCCGTCCCGCTTTCTGTGTACATTGTATATTGACAGTGAGCTGCTAATCAGTGGTGGAGGGGTGGTTAGACCAGGAGGAACAAGGCAACTAGTCCTCTAATGACAACGTTCTGCTGATAAAATACTGATTTTATTGAAACAACAAAACACAGCATAGTAAGGGACACATCACTGGAATCAGGGTCTCAGACCCTACATCATGCTGCTGTCAGATTACATAGCAGAAACCTGTCAATATACTGTACATTGTACATTGGAGTGAGCTGCAAATCAATAGTGAATGTATGGTTGGACCAGGAGGCACTAGACAACTAGTCCTCTAATGATAATCTCCTGCTGATAAAACACTGATTTTATTGAAACAGCAAAACACAACCTAGTAAGTCATATATCACTGGAAGCGGGGTCTGAGACCCAACATCATGCTGCTGTCAGATTACATAGATTACATAGCAGAAACCTGTTAATATACATTGTATATTGACAGTTATTGAAGCAGCAAAACACAGCCTACTAAGTCATACATCACTGTATATTGACAGTGAACTGCTAATCAGTGGTGGAAAGTGTGGTTGGACTAGGTGGCACACGTCAACTAGTCATCTACTGATAATCTCCTGCTCATAAAACACTTATTTTATTGAAATAGCAAAGCACAGCCTAGTAAGTCATATATCACTGGAATCGGGGTCTCAGACACTATACTTGTTGCGCTCAGATTACATAGCAGAAACCTGTCAATATACTGTACATTGTACATTGGAGTGAGCTGCAGATCAATAGTGATTGTATGGTTGGACCAGGAGGCACTAGACAACTAGTCCTCTAATGATAATCTCCTGCTGATAAAACACTGATTTTATTGAAACAGCATAACACAACTTAGTAAGTCATATATCACTGGAAGCGGGGTCTGAGACCCAACATTATGCTGCTGTCAGATTACATAGGTTACATAGCAGAAACCTGTTGATATACATTGTATATTGATAGTTATTGAAACAGCAAAACACAGCCTACTAAGTCATACATCAATGTATATTGACAGTGAGCTGCTAGTCAGTGGTGGAGGTGTGGTTGGACTAGGTGGCACAAGACAACTAGTAATCTAATGATAATCTCCTGCTCATAAAACACTTATTTTATTGAAACAGCAAAATACAGCCTTGTAAGTCATATATCACTGGAATAGGGGTCTCAGACCCTATACTCATATTACATAGCTGAAACCTTTCAATGTGTATTGTCTATTGACAGTGAGCGGCAAATCAATGGTGAAGGTATAATTGGACCTGGAGGCACAAGATAACTAGTCCTCTAATGATAATCTCCTGCTGATAAAACACTGATTTTATTAAAACAACAAAACAGAGCTTAGTAAGTCTTATCACTGGAATCGGAGCCTCAGCCCCTACATCATGCTGCTCTCAGATTACATTGCAGAAACCTGCTGACAAAATTCCCTTTAAGTAACTTTAAAATATTCTGATACTCTCTTGTCTGGATATAGCCCTTGTGCAGTGGTTATTATAATCTGGTGTTATAGGCCATGTTATGTGGGGTCTGTAGGGACAGGACGGAGCCGCTGTCACAGAGATCAGTGACATCTATGGGAGCCACATCATACTCTGCTCCAAAGTTTTCAAACTCTGGGTAAGGTTAATTCCATTCTCCTTCAATAGAGATAATGTCCCTTTTCTGTGTATTTTTGGGCATTTTATGGTTTAGATTATTAGATCAAGAAGATCCATAAAAAGAAGCCATTAGCGCATATTGGGAAAGTCTTCGCAACTTTTTAGTAGTTTGATGAGTATAATGCTCCGGCCACATTATGAGAACGTTTTCCATCCTTTACGACTTTACAGAAAGACCAGAAAACCAGTGATAAATCACAGACGTAACATAATGGGAAAGACCGGGATAGCGAATGGAGGCGCGGGGGCTTAATGGCTTGTAAGGCTACGTTCACACATCAGTTTTTTGGCATCAGGCACAATCCGGCGTGTGCCTGATACAACGGATCCGGCGGAGAATATGCAAAAATGGATGTGCCTGATCCTTTTTTTTTATTGATCCGGTATACCTGATCCGTCAACACGGATTCGGCGCATCCGGGTTTTTTTGCATCCGTTTCGTCCGTTTTTTTTGCTGGATCCGTTTTTTCAATAAATTGGAGCATGCTCAGTTTAAAAAACCGGATCCGGTGGCCGCTTCCGTTCTTTGCCGCATCGCGCTGGATCCGGCGTCCATAAGCTTCCATTGTAAATTGTGCCGGATCCGGCACGATACGTTTTTTTTTCAGAGACAAAAACCGTTCAATGAGACGTTCCATCCGGCTGCCGCATTGAGTAATTACGCCGGATCCGGCAAAAGCCGGATGCAGCGCAAGGCCATTAGGCACAATCCGGCGCTAAGGCTGCTTTCACACATCCGGTTTTTGCTCAATCCGGCTCAAAAACCTATGCAACGGATGCGGAGAAAAAAACGGATCCGTTGCATAAGTTTTTCTCATGCGGCCCATCCGATTTTTGACGGATGCGGCTTGATACTAAACATGCGCAATGCAAAAAAACGCATCCGGCGGCCGGATGCGTTTTTTGCCGCAGGACGCCGCATCCGGCGTCCATAGGCTTGCATTGCAAATCGCGCCGGATCCAGCGCGATGCGTTTTTTTCGCCGCACAAAAAAATGTGCCAGGCAACGTTCCATCCGGCCGCCGCATTGGCTAAATATGCCGCATCCGGCAAAAAACGGACGCAACGCAAGGCCATGCGGCACAATACGGTGCTAATGCAAGTCTTTGCGGAAAAAAACGCAACCGGAGGCAAAAAAAACAGTTGCGTTTTTTCTGCAAAGCGCCGTATTGTGCCGCTCAGCAAAACCCGGATGTGTGAAAGCAGCCTAATACAAATCAATGGGGATAAAACGGATCCGTTTTATCTGTTTTTTTTCTGCATTGTGCCTGATGGAAAAAAACTGATGTGTGAACGTAGCCTAATGCTGCCAGCGCTGGATCATCTGTACGAGCCGGACTGGTTGTGAATGTATAGCAGTTCAGAAAACAGCAGGACCTTATAGAATTGGCTTTTTGGACCCCAAAAAAACCAAAAAGTATAATAATAAAACCAATACAACAACACAGCTGTGCACCACTGTCCGGGGGAAGGCACGCAGGAATGTGGAATGGTCTAATAGCCACCATGGCTAATCACAGTAGCTTCCTCTTTTTATTCCTATTGTCTTTGTTACAATATTTGTCTTGTTTTCGGCCGACAGAGCCGAGTCCTCCTAAAAGGCTCAGCCGGAGGGAGCAGCTGAGGCCCCAGACACCGGGGTCCCAGCATTCTGCCCCCCTGGAGCTCGGGGACCTCCTCATCCTCCATTCTGCACCGCCGCGGCTCCGCTCCCGCTGGGGATAATTAATGCTTTGCCCTTCCTGGGATGTCGGTTTTCTCTACTTGAAGGGCACGAATAGGATGGAGAATACTGGGAAGAGAGAGACTAAATAAAGAGCTGATATTTGGGTTATTCATCATACTTGTGGCGGGCGGCGGCGTCCTCTGCGCATATTCAGCGCCAGATTTGGAAGGGTTTACTGGTCCGGGGAGGTGATTGTCAGGAATAAATGGCCTGTTTTATATGGCTCCGACGCTCTTAATATTTTATAAGCTCCGAGTGTATTGTTCACTGCTCCGTTACCATTATCATATCAGACATTAAAGTGCAAAATCCACCCGGCTCTTACCGCAATGTCCACAATATCATTTCCCCTCCTACACCAAATTTATCTCATGTATTTTTATATCTTATTGAAATCCAAAATATGCACCTGAGCATGGTAGTGCCCGCTCATCACTAGTTACGAGAACTGAGCACCCGAGCATGGTAGTGCCCGCTCATCACTAGTTACGAGAACTGAGCACCCGAGCATGGTAGTGCCCGCTCATCACTAGTTACAAGTACTGAGCACCCGAGCATGGTAGTGCCCACTCATCACTAGTTACCAGTACTGAGCACCCGAGCATGGTAGTGCCCGCTCATCACTAGTTACGAGAACTGAGCACCCGAGCATGGTAGTGCCCGCTCATCACTAGTTACGAGAACTGAGCACCCGAGCATGGTAGTGCCCGCTCATCACTAGTTACAAGTACTGAGCACCCGAGCATGGTAGTGCCCACTCATCACTAGTTACCAGTACTGAGCACCCGAGCATGGTAGTGCCCGCTCATCACTAGTTACCAGTACTGAGCACCCGAGCATGGTAGTGCCCGCTCATCACTAGTTACGAGTACTGAGCACCTGAGCATGGTAGTGCCCGCTCATCACTAGTTACCAGTACTGAGCACCTGAGCATGGTAGTGCCCGCTCATCACTAGTTACCAGTACTGAGCACCCGAGCATGGTAGTGCTCGCTCATCACTAGTTACCAGTACTGAGCACCCGAGCATGGTAGTGCTCACTCATCACTAGTTACCAGTACTGAGCACCTGAGCATGGTAGTGCCCGCTCATCACTAGTTACCAGTACTGAGCACCTGAGCATGGTAGTGCCCGCTCATCACTAGTTACCAGTACTGAGCACCCGAGTATGGTAGTGCTCGCTCATCACTAGTTACGAGTACTGAACACCCGAGCATGGTAGTGCCCTCTCATCACTAGTTACGAGTACTGAACACCCGAGCATGGTAGTGCCCGCTCATCACTAGTTACGAATACTGAGCACCCGAGCATGGTAGTGCCCGCTCATCCCTAGTTACAAGTACTGAGCACCTGAGCATGGTAGTGCCCGCTCATCACTAGTTACGAGTACAGAGCACCCGAGCATGGTAGTGTCCGCTCATCACTAGTTACCAGTACTGAGCACCCGAGCATGGTAGTGCTCACTCATCACTAGTTACGAGTACCGAGCACCCGAGCATGGTAGTGCCCGCTCATCACTAGTTACCAGTACTGAGCACCCGAGCATGGTAGTGCCCACTCATCACTAGTTACCAGTACTGAGCACCCGAGCATGGTAGTGCCCGCTCATCACTAGTTACCAGTACTGAGCACCCGAGCATGGTAGTGCCCGCTCATCACTAGTTACGAGTACTGAGCACCTGAGCATGGTAGTGCCCGCTCATCACTAGTTACGAGTACTGAGCACCTGAGCATGGTAGTGCCCTCTCATCACTGATTACCAGTACTGAGCACCCGAGCATGGTAGTGCCCGCTCATCACTAGTTACCAGTACTGAGCACCCGAGCATGGTAGTGCCCGCTCATCACTAGTTACGAGTACTGAGCACCCGAGCATGGTAGTGCCCGCTCATCACTAGTTACCAGTACTGAGCACCCGAGCATGGTAGTGCCCGCTCATCACTAGTTACGAGTACTGAGCACCTGAGCATGGTAGAGCCCGCTCATCACTAGTTACGAGTACTGAGCACCTGAGCATGGTAGTGCCCTCTCATCACTGATTACCAGTACTGAGCACCTGAGCATGGTAGTGCCCGCTCATCACTAGTTACGAGTACTGAGCACCCGAGCATGGTAGTGCCCGCTCATCACTAGTTACGAGTACTGAGCACCTGAGCATGGTAGTGCCCGCTCATCACTAGTTACGAGTACTGAGCACCTGAGCATGGTAGTGCCCTCTCATCACTGATTACCAGTACTGAGCACCCGAGCATGGTAGTGCCCGCTCATCACTAGTTACGAGTACTGAGCACCCGAGCATGGTAGTGCCCGCTCATCACTAGTTACGAGTACTGAGCACCTGAGCATGGTAGTGCCCGCTCATCACTAGTTACGAGTACTGAGCACCTGAGCATGGTAGTGCCCTCTCATCACTAGTTACGAGTACTGAGCACCTGAGCATGGTAGTGCCCTCTCATCACTAGTTACGAGTACTGAACACCCGAGCATGGTAGTGCCCGCTCATCACTAGTTACGAATACTGAGCACCCGAGCATGGTAGTGCCCGCTCATCCCTAGTTACAAGTACTGAGCACCTGAGCATGGTAGTGCCCGCTCATCACTAGTTACGAGTACTGAGCACCCGAGCATGGTAGTGCCCGCTCATCACTAGTTACGAGTACTGAGCACCCGAGCATGGTAGTGCCCGCTCATCACTAGTTACGAGTACCGAGCACCTGAGCATGGTAGTGCCCTCTCATCACTAGTTACGAGTACTGAACACCCGAGCATGGTAGTGCCCGCTCATCACTAGTTACGAATACTGAGCACCCGAGCATGGTAGTGCCCGCTCATCCCTAGTTACAAGTACTGAGCACCTGAGCATGGTAGTGCCCGCTCATCACTAGTTACGAGTACAGAGCACCCGAGCATGGTAGTGTCCGCTCATCACTAGTTACCAGTACTGAGCACCCGAGCATGGTAGTGCTCACTCATCACTAGTTACGAGTACCGAGCACCCGAGCATGGTAGTGCCCGCTCATCACTAGTTACCAGTACAGAGCACCCGAGCATGGTAGTGCCCGCTCATCACTAGTTACCAGTACAGAGCATGGTAGTGCCCGCTCATCACTAGTTACGAGTACTGAGCACCTGAGCATGGTAGTGTCCGCTCATCACTAGTTACCAGTACTGAGCACCCGAGCATGGTAGTGCTCACTCATCACTAGTTACGAGTACCGAGCACCCGAGCATGGTAGTGCCCGCTCATCACTAGTTACCAGTACAGAGCACCCGAGCATGGTAGTGCCCGCTCATCACTAGTTACGAGTACAGAGCACCCGAGCATGGTAGTGCCCACTCATCACTAGTTACGAGTACAGAGCACCCGAGCATGGTAGTGCCCACTCATCACTAGTTACGAGTACTGAGCACATGAGCATGGTAGTGCCCGCTCATCACTAGTTACCAGTACAGAGCACCCGAGCATGGTAGTGCCCGCTCATCACTAGTTACCAGTACAGAGCATGGTAGTGCCCGCTCATCACTAGTTACGAGTACTGAGCACCTGAGCATGGTAGTGCCCGCTCATCACTAGTTACCAGTACAGAGCACCCGAGCATGGTAGTGCCCGCTCATCACTAGTTACCAGTACAGAGCACCCGAGCATGGTAGTGCCCGCTCATCACTAGTTACGAGTACTGAGCACCCGAGCATGGTAGTGTCCGCTCATCACTAGTTACCAGTACAGAGCACCCGAGCATGGTAGTGCCCGCTCATCACTAGTTACGAGTACTGAGCACCCGAGCATGGTAGTGCCCGCTCATCACTAGTTACGAGTACTGAGCACCCGAGCATGGTAGTGCCCGCTCATCACTAGTTACCAGTACAGAGCACCCGAGCATGGTAGTGCCCGCTCATCACTAGTTACCAGTACAGAGCACCCGAGCATGGTAGTGCCCGCTCATCACTAGTTATGAGTACTGAGCACCTGAGCATGGTAGTGTCTGCTCATCACTAGTTACGATTACAGAGCACCCGAGCATGGTAGTGCCCGCTCATCACTAGTTACCAGTACAGAGCACCCGAACATGGTAGTGCCTGCTCATCACTAGTTACGAGTACTGAGCACCCGAGCATGGTAGTGCCCGCTCATCACTAGTTACGAGTATTGAGCACCCGAGCATGGTAGTGCCCGCTCATCACTAGTTACGAGTACTGAGCACCCGAGCATGGTAGTGCCCGCTCATCACTAGTTACGAGTATTGAGCACCCGAGCATGGTAGTGCCCGCTCATCACTAGTTACGAGTACTGAGCACCCGAGCATGGTAGTGCCCGCTCATCACTAGTTACCAGTACTGAGCACCCGAGCATGGTAGTGCCCGCTCATCACTAGTTACGAGTACAGAGCACCTGAGCATGGTAGTGCCCGCTCATCACTAGTTACGAGTACTGAGCACCCGAGCATGGTAGTGCCCGCTCATCACTAGTTACGAGTACTGAGCACCCGAGCATGGTAGTGCCCGCTCATCACTAGTTACGAGTACTGAGCACCCGAGCATGGTAGTGCTCACTCATCACTAGTTACGAGTACAGAGCACCTGAGCATGCTAGTGCCCGCTCATCACTAGTTACAAGTACTGAGCACCCGAGCATGGTAGTGCCCGCTCATCACTAGTTACGAGTACTGAGCACCCGAGCATGGTAGTGCCCGCTCATTACTAGTTACGAGTACTGAGCACCCGAGCATGGTAGTGCCCGCTCATCACTAGTTACGAGTACTGAGCACCCGAGCATGGTAGTTCTCGCTCATCACTAGTTACCAGCACCTGAGCATGGTAGTGCCCACTCATCACTAGAGCGGGAGAGTCTCTATGTACTGAGGAAGCTACAAAATGGGGCTCAGAATTTTTACTTTTTGGGTCACATTGTTTCATTTTTTTATCTGAGCCCTTTGGGAATAAAAAGCCTCTCTATTAATCCAAACTATAATGCGCTACAGTCAATGTAATATGGAGATGGTTGTATTTGGGAAAGGAACAGAACACACGCAACGTTAATTAATCCTAATAATGGTGTAATATGACTGCAGATCAGACATTCTGCACCCCCAAACTTCAGCGTACAAAGCTTTCCTCCAAACTGTCCAAACTGACATAACTACAAATCATCAAAGAGCCGAGAGAATGGGGAACGTAATCATACAAATATTTACAGCCTATGGCCATGGAAGCATCGGCAGAACATGGGGCACTCATAGGAGGCGTTGTTTCCAAAACAAATGAGAGAATGTTGCTTTTTTGTAGAATGGAACTAAATGGCCTCATATTCCTCGTGACCTTTTACTGTTTGTAGAATGAAGCTCAGTGGTAAATATTCAGATTATCTCAGGATATGGAGAGGATACAACTTGTCAAAACTGACTTTGTTGCTTCTAACAGAATAATAAGTCCAGGAAGTGTCCTGATTCTCTTGTTCTGTGACTTGTCATGCATTCTTATTGAATGGGCAGTTCATCATCACCAGCATCTGCCAGCACTATAGGTACTGGAACTTCCTCTCCCCTCACTTTTCAGCATGCATTGCTCCTGCTTTATTCAATGGCTTGCCTGGCTCAAACAGAAAGCCCGATACTCTGTTATACCTGTATGCAGTTTAACAGACAGGAGAACAGGAATTGAGGGGGAAATGCCACTAAAGGCTGCTTTACACGCAGCGACATCGCAAGCGATATCACTGGTGAAAGCACCCGCCCCCGTCGTTTGTGCGTCACGGGCAAATCGCACAATATCGTTCGGAGCCGTCACACGGACTTACCTGCCTAGCGACGTCGCTCTGGCCGGCGAACTGCCTCCTTTCTAAGGGGGCGGTTCGTGCAGAGTCACAGAGGCGTCAATAAGGGGCCACACAATAGAAGCGGAGGGGTGGAGACAAGCGGCTGTAACATCCCGCCCACCTCCTTCCTTCCGCATTGCCGGCGGCCGCAGGTAAGCTGTAGTTCATCGTTCCCGAGGTGTCACACACAGCGATGTGTGCTGCCTCGGGAATGACGAACAACCTGCGTCCTGCAACAATCAACGATTTTTGAAAATGAACGACGTGTCAACAATCAACGATAAGGTGAGTATTTTCCATCGTTAACGGCCGTTCGTTGGTGTCACACGCAGCGACATCGCTAACGATGTCGGATGTGCGTCATGGAATCCGTGACCCGGGCGATAAATCGTTAGTGATGTCGTTGCGTGTAACGGGGCCTTTACTGCATGGATAGTCCATCTTCAGCAAAATTCTTCCAGCACTGTCAGTACTAAATTTCCTGTCACCTTCCTTCTCATTGCTCAGTACTCGTAACTAGTGATGAGTGGGCACTACTATGCTCGGGTGCTCAGTACTCGTAGCTAGTGATGAGTGGACACTACCATGCTCAGGTGCTCGGTACTCGTAACTAGTGATGAGCGGGCACTACCATGCTCGGGTGCTCAGTACTCGTAACTAGTGATGAGCGGGCACTACCATGCTCATGTGCTCAGTACTTGTAACTAGTGATGAGTAGGCACTATCATGCTCAGGAGCTCAGTACTCGTAACTAGTGATGAGCGGCCACTACCATGCTCGGGTGCTCAGTACTCGTAACTAGTGATGAGCGGGCACTACCATGCTCGGGTGCTCAATACTCGTAGCTAGTGATGAGTGGACACTACCATGCTCAGGTGCTCGATACTCGTAACTAGTGATGAGCGGGCACTACCATGCTCGGATGCTCAGTACTCGTAACTAGTGATGAGCGGGCACTACCATGCTCGGGTGCTCAGTACTCGTAACTAGTGATGAGTGGGCACTACCATGCTCAGGAGCTCAGTACTCGTAACTAGTGATGAGCGAGCACTACCATGCTCGGGTGCTTGGTACTTGTAACTAGTGATGAGTGAGCACTACCATGCTCAGGTGCTCAGTACTCGTAACTAGTGATGAGCGGGCACTACCATGCTCGGGTGCTCAGTACTCGTAACTAGTGATGAGCGGCCACTACCATGCTCGGGTGCTCAGTACTCGTAACTAGTGATGAGCGGGCACTACCATGCTCGGGTGCTCAGTACTCGTAACTAGTGATGAGCGGGCACTACCATGCTCGGGTGCTCAATACTCGTAGCTAGTGATGAGTGGACACTACCATGCTCAGGTGCTCGATACTCGTAACTAGTGATGAGCGGGCACTACCATGCTCGGATGCTCAGTACTCGTAACTAGTGATGAGCGGGCACTACCATGCTCGGGTGCTCAGTACTCGTAACTAGTGATGAGTGGGCACTACCATGCTCAGGTGCTCAGTACTCGTAGCTAGTGATGAGTGGACACTACCATGCTCAGGTGCTCGATACTCGTAACTAGTGATGAGCGGCCACTACCAAGCTCGGGTGCTCAGTACTCGTAACTAGTGATGAGCGGGCACTACCATGCTCAGGAGCTCAGTACTCGTAACTAGTGATGAGCGAGCACTACCATGCTCGGGTGCTTGGTACTTGTAACTAGTGATGAGTGAGCACTACCATGCTCAGGTGCTCAGTACTCGTAACTAGTGATGAGCGGGCACTACCATGCTCGGGTGCTCTGTACTGGTAACTAGTGATGAGCGGGCACTACCATGCTCGGGTGCTCTGTACTGGTAACTAGTGATGAGCGGGCACTACCATGCTCGGGTGCTCTGTACTTGTAACTAGTGATGAGCGGGCACTACCATACTCGGGTGCTCAGTACTTGTAACTAGTGATGAGCGAGCACTACCATGCTTGGGTGCTCAGTACTTGTAACTAGTGATGAGCAGGCACTACCATGCTTGGGTGCTCAGTACTTGTAACTAGTGATGAGCAGGCACTACCATCCTCGGGTGCTCAGTACTGGTAACTAGTGATGAGCGGGCACTACCATGCTCGGGTGCTCAGTACTTGTAACTAGTGATGAGCGGGCACTACCATGCTTGGGTGCTCAGTACTTGTAACTAGTGATGAGCGGGCACTACCATGCTCGGGTGCTCTATACTCGTAACTAGTGATGAGCGGGCACTACCATCCTCGGGTGCTCAGTACTGGTAACTAGTGATGAGCGAGCACTACCATGCTCGGGTGCTCAGTACTCGTAACTAGTGATGAGCGAGCACTACCATGCTCGGGTGCTTGGTACTTGTAACTAGTGGTGAGTGAGCACTACCATGCTCAGGTGCTCAGTACTCGTAACTAGTGATGAGCGGGCACTACCATGCTCGGGAGCTCAGTACTCGTAACTAGTGATGAGCGGGCACTACCGTGCTCGGGTGCTCAGTACTCGTATCTAGTGATGAGTGAGCACTACCATGCTCGGGTGCTCAGTACTGGTAACTAGTGATGAGCGGGCACTACCATGCTCAGGTTTTCTGTACTGGTAACTAGTGATGAGCGGGCACTACCATGCTCGGGTGCTCAGTACTGGTAACTAGTGATGAGCGGGCACTACCATACTCAGGTGATCAGTACTCGTAACTAGTGATGAGTGGACACTACCATGCTCGGGTGCTCAGTACTCGTATCTAGTGATGAGCGGGCACTACCATGCTCAATACTTGTAACTAGTGATGAGCGGGCACTACCATGCTCGGGTGCTCAGTACTCGTAACTAGTGATGAGCGAGCACTACCATGCTCAGGTGCTCAGTACCTGTAACTAGTGTTGAGTGGGCACTACTATGCTCAGGTGCTTGGTACTTGTAACGAGCAGTTGGATGCTCAGATGGGTGCGACTTGTGTACCCGAGTATAATGGAAGTCAACGGGGAACTGGAGCATTTTTAACACTAGAAGTACTGGACTCGTGACACCTATATAGAAATACATGGTGCAAAGTAGTCAAAATGACTACCTCAGTAGTTCTAGTGTTAAACTTCGATGCTTTATGGCAGTGGCGGGCACGCTCGCTCATCACCACACAATTAATCATTCGGGTAATTTACAGGAGCTGATACAAGGTGATCACTTCTGTTGCAGCGTATTTCAGATACTTTTCAATGTTGTCGATGATTGATATATGACATTTCTGCCTCTTGATCCCGCACCTGCTCCGCCATCGTCCTCTGCCTCCCGTCCTCCTTCCCGCACAATCTGCTGTCTCTTTTCCTACGTCTAGTTATCAGACAATCTGGACGCCTCGCGTTGAATGCTATGTGGCGTTACAGACTCCCCCTTTAATCGATGGGGAGAAGGTGAGAGATGGTAGTGCGGGGAGGGTGGGGGGAAACACATCATTAGGATCGCTTCCTCCGGTTTTGTCCGAGGGATAAAGAGACAAGAAAAGTGATGAAATGATTTTGAAGCCACCATGGAAGAAGGCCGCCATCGCCATGGTAATTCGAGGAGCTTAATTTGGACTCTCGCCATCGGTCAGTGACTTTGTGGTGATTAGTTGGCTCGCCTTGGGGAATTTGCCTGGTTTCATCCCAGTTTTGTTTTTCTTTTGTGTTTCTTCGCTCCCACCTCCTTCTACGTCCCTCTTCTGTCAACGAGAAAGTGACGCTGGGAATGACTGGCGGCTGCTGAGCAAACATGGCACAGAATAGTCAGGCTGGTGAGAAAGCGCTCCTTCAAAGAGTTACTGACTTCTGCCATTAAGATTGATCTATGGGGCTGGGCCGCGCACAGAAGACACAGGCCCATTAGATCTGACCTATTCATTGGACATAATGCGAGCCCTGGATCCTTATCAGAGGATTTCCCATTTATCCCCCCATCAAACACCCAACGCACAAATAGTCTGTGGCATCCGGTCCGGTGCTAATCGCAGCTGTCTTATTACAAATTGTGCTGCCGGCTGGAGGGCAGGGGTGACATCGGATCCCTTCCCCTGCTAATTATGCCTGGTGTATTGTGGAGGGGAGGTGGCAGAATTCAGCAATATTGTGCAGCATCGCAGACGATGGACCTCGAATACGAATGTATCAATGGGCTGCAGAATAATAATAATAATAATATTCACTTATATAGCGCTATTAATTCCACAACGCTTTACATACATCAGCAACACTGTCCCCATTGGGGCTCACAATCTATGAATAACCATCGTATTGGTGAAAAACAAACAAAGGAATAAAATCAGTCATTATTTTTAATGTCATGATTCATATTAGGGCACATGGACTTTATAGAGGGGCCACGTCTAATGTAAGATCCGCCACAGCCTCCCTATCTGATCCTCTGGGGGGGTTTCTGAAGCTGAACCCAAAGCCATTAGAGCAATTGCCAGGCTGGAATTAATCAATAGCTGCCGGCAATTATATCTGGTTTACAGAAAATAACTAATAATAATAATAATAGAAGAAAATACATAAATAAATTAAATAATATAATTAATAATGAAAATAAAATGTTATATATATATATGTGTATTATAAAAATAAGAAAATGATAAATAATAAAATATATATATATATATATATATATATAAAAATTTATTTTTATTATTAATTATATTATTTAATTTATTTATGTATTTTCTTCTTTTATTATAATTTTTTTATCATTATCTTTTTTTATAATACACATTATATGTGTATATATATATATATATATATATATATATATATATATACACACATATATATATATATATATATATTATACAAAAAAGAAAATTATAAATAAAAAAAAAAAATATATATATATATATATATATATATATATATATGTTATCCAGCAAGGAGGACAGCAAAATGGCATCACTCACCGCAGCTCTGATGCGGTTTTATTCCATGTGAGGAGTGGGTACAAGTGGTTGGGGAGGGTGAGGAAAAGCAAACAACGCCGGACAACGACAGGCCGTTTTGCACTTACTGTGCTTCAACGGGACCCATGCAGCGGGGCCTGCCACTTCTCTTTCTACTCTGGTTAGAGCCTGTTTGTGCTCTACTCTGAAGGGAGTAGTACACACCGTTGTAGGAAATCTTCAGTTTCTTGGCAATTTCTCGCATGGGATATTCTTCTTTTCTAAGAACAAGAATAGACTGTCGAGTTTCACATGAAAGTTCTCTTTTTCTGGCCATTTTGAGAGTTTAATGGTACCAACAAATGTAATACTCCAGATTCTCAACTAGCTCATAGGAAAGTCAGTTTTATAGCTTCTCTAATCAGCAAAACTGTTTTCAGCTGTGCTAACATACTTGCACAAGGGTTTTTAAGGGATTTCTAAACATCCATTAGGCTATGTGCCCACGGGATTACCGCAGCTACCCGCCGGCCTCCGCAGCTATGTTTAGCTGCGGTAGTACAGCGAAATAGCTGCGGTAAACCTGCAGACTTTCATGCGATTTACCTGTGGACGTCCCGGCCTCTATCTCCATAGTGGAGGGCGGCAAAATCCGCAGACGCAAGCTCCCATGGGCACATAGCCTTAGCCTTCTAACACAGCAAACAAAATGTACCTTTAAAACACTGCAGTGCTGGTTGTTGGAAATGGGCCTCTACACACCTATGGAGATATTGCATTCAAAACCAGACGTTTGCAGCTAGAATAGTCATTTACCACATTAACAATATATAGAGTATTTCTGTTTAATTTAATTTTAGCTTCATTGAAAAAAATGAGCTTTTCTTTCAAAAATAAGGAAATATCTAAGTGACCCTAAACTTTTAAACGGTAGTGAAAAATAAAATTACAAAAGAAAAGGAATATGTTCCAAAATGCAATGCAAATGCAATGTACATAAAATGTCAGGATTCTCATGGACCTTGTTGGCATCAGGATTTGCTTGCTGATTTGTGACAAAACTGCACTAAAAGAAGATAAAACACAATATGTGCACATGGCCTAAAATGCATGGAAAAAACACACAAAGAATGCTACATTGGAAACAGGAACTTAGGCCATTAAAAAGTCGAGTTTTTGGAATAGACGTGCTCCAAAATCTTCAAAAATGTTTGAAAAACTAAAAATTTTGACTTCTGTGGCAAATCCAATTTGCTGTTTATTTATGAACAGGCGTTAAAATTGCTTGGTGGAAAAAAGACAAGTGCACAGTGCTTCTGCTCCAAACTAAGCACTATAAAAAAAATGTAAAAAAAATGGCTAAAAAGAACGTTTTATAAAAGAAAAAACCTCTTCAGGAAAATGAAAAATTGCAAACATTCTCCAAAGAAGGAGCATTTCCGCTTGAAAAACTCATTGTGTTTGAAGCTTTGGACTCCTTTATTCTGGCATCCAAGGGTCTAAAACGCCTAATAGTCCAATATAAACATCAGAAATGTGCCTGAAAGTTAAAACAAAAAACCCCCACATTTTTATGGAGTTTTTAACTTTTTCTTCCTATGTTTTTGTTTTGAGAGAGTCTATAAGAAATGTTTTCTGGAGTAATTTCTAGTAAATCTTTTGTAATATTTTTGCACATTTTTGCCAGCATTATATATACAGGATATATATATATATATATATATATATATATATATATATATTTATATTTTTATATATATATATATATATATATATATATATATATATATATATATATATATATATATATAATACAGTAGTGAGAAAGTTACATTTTCAGTTAAGGAAGCTTCAGTCAAACGGCTGATAACAGGCAACAACAGATTGCGTGAAACTTCACAACATAGAGATTAATTGGGTTTCACTATCCCTTTAAGAAGTATTTTTGTGGTTGTAGCTAACCCATTAGATTATCATTAAATTCGGACGTTTGCTATATTATGGGGTTTCGATACAATGTAGCGATTCTGAATTTGTTTTTATTTCCTGTTTTCAAAATTTTGCTACAAATAAGTAACATTCTATTCTGCAGAATTTGTGACAATGTTAAATAGCATTTTTTTTCTGTTCTTATAGATACTTTTTCTCCATAATTAGACCGTTTTCCTATAGGGCTCGTCCCCTCCTGGTTAATTGAGGGGGGCAGAAGTCATTAACTTGATTCCAGGATTTGAACAAGGGCCGGAGCTGATATTTCAGTAAAGCGTTACTGATGAATGGCTGACCCCGCGACCTCATCTCGAGCGCGGTTTAATTAAACTGTCAGCGCCGGACAGACAGACAAAAGGGGCCGGGTTTTGTCCAGGCCGCGAGGACATTGCCTTGAATGAAATGAATAACTGTTAAAAATTGATCACTCTTTGCTGCAGAGCAAAATGACAAAGGATTGGAGGTGACCTCAGGTCCTGCCGGACCCGGCGCTTTCAGATGTCTCTAAGTAAACTACACAGATTTCTCCTGGTTTTTCTATTCTTCTTTTATAGAAGGAAAACTATCGTTTCCAACCCCCCCCCTCTTCCCTTTTAATAAAAAGTTCCATTATCTCCGGACCATAAATCCGGCCGCCTATCACAGTCCTTGGTAACAGGAAGCCCAGCTTGACGTCTCATATTTGTGAATTAAAATGTCCTAACACTTTAAGATTGAGGTAGAGTATAGCCGAGCCGGCAAATAAGACAGAGCGGGCCTGAGCATGTCTTGTGAGAAGTGAGAAAATATAAGAAATGTGATGCGAGGGGGACGAGGAGCAGAAGAACAGAGCAAGAAGTTGTACAAGACCTGCACCTATACTAGGCTACATAGAGGTGGTCCACATTTTACTTCGTTAGAAGGTCCTACAGATCACAGATTCCACAGCTAAAATCTACAAAGAGACATCGGATTGCACAAAAGTGCACAGCAAAAAGACAAGTTCACTATCCCCTTAAGAAAGTAATTTTTTTTTGTTTTGTTACAATAACCGAAACCCATTAGATCTTCCTGATTGCCTCATTAGCTCTCAGAGTTTACGTGAGTTTCTTCCAGGTTTTCCAGTTTCCTCCAGGTTTCCTTTGAGTTTGCCGGTTTCTTCCGAGTTTCTCTGGTTTTCTCCAGGTTCTACGGATTTCTCTGAGTTCTCTGGTTTCCTCCGGGTTTCCTCCGGGTTCTCCAGTGTCCTCTGGGTTCTCTGGTTTCCTCTCGGTTCTCCAGTTTCCTCAGTGTTTCCTGCTTCCTCCGAGTTGTCCGGGTTTCCTCAGAGTTTCCTCCAGGTTCTCCTATTTGCTCTGGGTTCTCCAGGTTTCCTCTGGGTTCTCCAGGTTTCCTCTGGGTTTTCCAGTTTCCTCCGAGTTCTCTGGTTTCCTCCGGGTTTCCACTGGGTTCTCCGAGTTTCCTCCGGGTTCTAAGGCTATCCTCTGGGTTTCCTCCAGGTTCTGCAGTTTCCTCCGGGTTCTTCGGGTTTCATGTGGGTTCTCCAGTTACCTCCAAGTTTCCTTTGATCTCTCCAGTTTTCTCTGGGTTCTCCATTTTCTCTGGGTTTGCTCAGTGTTTCCTGGTTTTCTGTGAGTTCTGTGATTTCCTCAGAGTTTCCTCCGGGTTCTCCAGTTTCCTCCGGGTTCTCCAGTTTCCTCCGGGTTCTCCAGTTTCCTCCGGGTTCTCCAGTTTCCTTTGGGTTCTTCAGGTTTCCTCTGGGTTCTTCAGGTTTCCTCCGGGTTCTTCAGTTTTCCTCCGGGTTCTTCAGGTTTCCTCTGGGTTCTTCAGGTTTCCTCCGGGTTCTTCAGGTTTCCTCTGGGTTTTCCAGTTTCCTCTGGGTTCTTCAGGTTTCCTCCGGGTTCTTCAGGTTTCCTCTGAGTTTTCCAGTTTCCTCCTTATTCTCTGGTTTCCTCCAGGTTCATAACTAATCGAAAACTCTTCTGGTACTGAAGAAAACCAAGGAAGTAACCACTTTATACAATTACCTCCCCGATACTGCTGTGTGATTTATTGATGATTTCTAGATTTACCTCTCAAAAAGTCAACATTGTTCTCTCGCCCCAAACCAGCTAATTAATTATCTGGGGGTCACTGGAGAAACACAGAGGTAGCAGCGGTGGCTTCATACAGACTGAATTATATCAGAAGCCTAATATCCTACATAGAGGTAAAGGAAGTAGATTCTGTTCTTTCCAGATATTTATTTATTTTATACAACAACATCATGTTCTGCATCGCTTTACAGACTCCATCATCATTACTGTCCTCAAAATCCAAGTTCCCTATCAGTATGTTTTTGGACACTTGGCTATTTGACCTTGGGCAAAAAAAGGGAACGGATGAGATATGGTCTTCGTCAACCCCATTAAACACTAGAGAAGACACAAGGAGGACAACGGGGAAAAGGCATGAACTACTTTTCTACACAAGTTCAGCAAAGCTTCAGCAACAATACCACAGAGGAGTACAAGCCACCTGCTTGCAACCAAGACTTGAAGGAACTGAAAATATCATCAGCACCCATCCAAGGGGAGGAAGGGGTATATAAGCACCAAGAGAATGGTGATGATCAGCAGCTGGGTGGAAGGTGAGCGCTTGCTGGGTCCAAAAGGGAGAGGAATGAATCCTGCAGTAAAGCTATCTATACCAATGAATACTGATAGCAGAAACAATGGAAAGTCAGGGAGTATTCTGCGCAGCCAAATGCTGTGACATTCTATTGCCAGAAACCATATGATTGTATGTCACCTGTGACACACCCGTGCCTCATTAGCTCCCAGAGTTTACGTGAGTTTCCTCCAGGTTTCCTCCGAGTTTCTCTGGTTTTCTCCAGGTTCTACGGATTTCTCTGAGTTCTTTGGTTTCCTTTGGGTTTCCGCTGGGTTCTCCGGGTTTCCACCGGGTTCTCCAGTTTCCTCTGGGTTCTCTGTTTTCTTCTCAGTTCTCCAGTTTCCTCAGTGTTTCCTGCTTCCTCCGAGTTCTACGGTTTCCTCCAGGTTTTCCAATTTGCTCTGGGTACTCCAACTTTCCTCTGAGTTTTCCAGAAAAGGCATGAACTACTTATTATTAGATGATTCAGGTAGAAGTTCAGCAAAGCTTCAGCAACGATACCACAGATGAGAACAAGCCACCTGCTTGCAACCTAGACTTGAAAGAACTGAAAATATCACCAGCACAGTCCAAAGGACAGAAGGAGTAATTAAACACCAAGGGAATACTTATGATCGGCAGCTGGGTGGAAGGCGAGCTCCTTCTCGGTCCAAAAGGGAGAGATGAATCAAGCAGGAAAGCTCCTATACCAATGAATACTGACAGCAAGAACAATGGAAAGTCAGTGAGCATTCTGCGCAGCCAAGCCTTCTATGGCCAGAAACCACATGACTGTCTGTCACCTGTGACAGCGGCATGGTCAGACAATGATAATTTCCTGATGATAAAACAAACTGTGTATTGAAGCAACAGCACACAGCCTAATAAGTGGCACATCCTTGAAATCTTTGTCTCATCCTCTATATCCTCAGATTAAATAACAAAACCCTGCAGTCACATTTCGCTTTAACCTTAGTCAGAGGGATGCAGTTGTGCAAGGTGCAAACAATTTGATGTTTCCCGTCTTCTGTGCGGATGATATCATTCTATATACAGATCCGCACCTGGGAGGGAAGAGTCAGATGTCAGCGCCTGTTCACTGTCATGATGTCCTTTGATGGATATTTCCTTCTTCTCTGACACGAGAAGTCGCTCGGTCTCTTCTGATCATCGGTGACTCTTCTTCCCAGGTACACGGGGGCGATGTCTCCAGACTTCTCTCTGGCTGGGTTGACTCTTGATTGTTGGCAGTCGTTCCACGTAACCCCCGAGCGGAGGAGAAGGCTGACACGCTCCCACACGGATACACATATGACTGGCAGATGTTGATGCCTTCATTGTTTGTGGTCTTGTCCTTGTTTACATCATCAGCGAAGAAGACAAGAAATGAAAAAAAGCTGAAATCAATCCTGGTGGGACGGGGGAAATAATGCCGGAGATTCTGTTTTGCAGATTTCTTGCAATGACTCAGGGATGAAAGAGCCGTGAAGGAGAACTAATGAGCTGCTGATATATATAGCAGATATGAGCCGTGCCTCTTATGTTGTAATCCCGCCAAGGTCAGATATTAATACTCAGGTAATAAGGAGAAGATATGGCGTGCGTAAAATATGGAAACCTGGTGGGCAAAGCGTTTACATGAATACCGCCTTGCTAGGTTCACTAATGGATTTGATTCCTCCTCTTAGGGATCGTTCGCACCAGTGCATTACCGCTCTCAATACCGTTATATGTCGCCATATTGCTGAGCTTCTACGCGGTAAACCGCTGCTTTTAGAGTGCAACAACCGTGAAACATGGCGCCATTCAGCAGCACGTGAATGGTCTATTTATCTCTGGTATGTATCCACAGGGACTCCTACCGGATCCTCTATTGCTATCCCCCAAGATCAGCAGCGTTGGCGGTTGTTTTATGCGTTCACTCCAGCCATGTGTGCAATTTAAAGGGATATTCCAAGTCCATTACATTTTCTTTAAAAAGCTGCTTTGATGTTTCTCATACACATCACACATAGACATGAGGGATTCCTGCTCTTCTGTCTTTATGTATCACATGCTCAGAAGCAGCATGGAGGGCATTATACAGCAGTACTGAGCATTGTAGCACTGAGTCCAGCTCTCAGGTGAGATAAACACTTGCTAAAAAGCAGCAGCATAGAAGACATCATGCAGCAATACTGAGCAGTGTAGCTGTGATTCCAGCTCTCAGAGGAGATAAACACTTTCTAGAAAGCAGCAGCATGGAGAGCATTATACAGCAATACTGAGCAGTGTACCAGGGAGTCCAGCTCTTAGGTGACATAAACACTTGCTGGAAAGCAGCAGCATGGATGGCATTATGGAAGTGTACTGAGCAATGTAGCTGTGATTCCAGCTCTAAGGTGGTATAACACATTGTAGAAAGAAGCAGCATGGAGGGCATTATGCAGCCATACTGAGCAGTGTAGTACTGAGTCCAGCTCTCAGGTGAGATAAATACTTGTTAGAAATCAGTAGCATTGAGGACATTATGCAGCAATACTGAGAAGTATAGCAGTGATTCCAGCTCTCATGTGACATAAATACTTCCTAGAAAGCAGCAGCATGGAGGACATTACACAGCAATACTGAGCAGTGTAGCACTGAGTCCAGCTCTCAGGTGAGATAAACATTTCCTGGAAAGCAGCAGCATGGAGAGCATTATGCAGCAGTACTGAGCAGTGTACCAGGGAGTCCAGCTCCCAGGTAAGATAAATACTTGCTAGAAAACAGCAGTATGGAGGACATTATGCAGAAGTCCCGAGCAGTATAGCACGGAGTACAGTTCTCAGGTTAGATTAACACCTGCTAGAAAGCAGCAACATGAAGGACATTAGGCAGCAATACTGAGCAGAGTAGCAGTGATTCCAGCTCTTAGGTGACATAAACACTTTCTAGAAAGCAGCAGCATGGAGAGCATTATACAGCAGTACTGAGCAGAGTAGCATGGATTCCAGCTCTTAGGTGACATAAACACTTGCTGGAAAGCAGCATGGAGGGCATTATACAACAGTACTGAGTAGTGTAGCAGTGAGTCCATCTCTCAGGTTAGATAAACACTTTCTAGAAAGCAGCAGCATGGATGGCATTATGCAAGTGTATTGAGCAATATAGCAGTGATTCCATCTCTAAGGGGACATAACACATTGTAGAAAGAAGCAGAATGGAGGGCATTATGCAGCAATACTGAGCAGTGTAGTACTGAGTCCAGCTCCCAGGTGAGATAAATGCTTGTTAGAAATCAGTAGCATGGAGGACATTATGCAGCAATATTCAGCAGTGTAGCTGTGAATCCAGCTCTTAGGTCACAAATACTTGCTAGAAAGCAACAGCATGGAGGGCATTATGCAGCAATACTGATAGCACTGATTCCAACTTTTAGGTGAGATAAACATTTGCTAGAAAGCAGCAGCATGGAGACATTATGCATCAATATTGATTAGAGTAGCAGTGATACCAGCTCTTATTTGACATAAACACTTGCTAGAAAGCAGCAGCATGGAGGGCATTATGCAGAAGTACTGAGCAGTGTTGCACTGTGTTCAGCTCTCAGGTGAGATAAACACATCATAGAAAGCAGCAGCATGGAGGACATTATGTAGCAGTAGTGAGCAGTGTAGCAGTGAATAAAATAAATAAATCTTTATTTTTATATAGCGCTAACATATTCTGCAGCGCTTTACATACATCAGGAACACTGTCCCCATTGGGGCTCACAATCTAAGGTCCCTATCTGTATGTTTTTGGAGTGTGGGAGAAACCGGAGGAAACCCACGTGAACACAGGGAGAACATACAAACTCCTTGCAGATGTTGTCCTTGGTGGGATTTGAACCCAGGACCCCAGCGCTGCAAGGCTGCAGTGCTAACCACTGAGCCACCGTGTGGCTCAGTGGTTAGACTTGTTAAAAAGCAGCAGCATTGGGCGCATTATGCAACAGAATATCAGTGATTCCATCTCTCATGTGAGATAAATACTTGCTAGAAAGCTGCAGCATGGAGGACATTACACAGCAGTACTGAGCAGTGTACTAGTGATTCCAGCTCTCAGGTGACATAAATACTTGCTAGAAAGCAGCTGCATGGACAGCATCATGCAGCAATACTGAGCAAGAGAAGCTGTGAATCCAGCTCTGTGGTGATCTAAAGCATTTACTAGAAAGCTGTAATCTTTTACAGCCTCCCTTTGCCTGTTTCCACACCCTGCTCCTCCCTTCCCCTTCATAGACTTCAACAGGCAGCTGTAATTTGATCGCTCAGTGAGTTGACTTGTTTTAACCAAGACAGGATTGAACTGATGTTTCAAAGTGAATGATGAATTTGGGAAGCAGGAGCGGAGGCTCATAAGTGGATTAAGAAGCCTATTTAAATGTTTATACATATTATATCCTTTCTTTAATTGCTTAATTGGAAGTAGGTGATGGAATGAATCAATGAACAATATTGTTGCAAACCAGTCAAAGAACCGTGCGGAGAAAGCACATTATTTCCTCCCCAAATAGGGGACCCAGGGAAACAAATGTTACATGACCTCAGTATTTACCATAATCGTGACTATTTACCGGTTCTACATGGTAAATAATACTAATTTCTGCTTCTTTCTATTAAGTGCGGCGGTTTATGGTTCTTTGGAGACTCGGGCTGCAGGATGTTGGGTGGTTCAGCATCTGGAGTACATGAATGTTACTTTGTGTAAACAAGGGGTTTTGTTGGACCCAACTCCGTTGCAAATTAAATACAATTGTTCCCGTTGGCTTCATGGAGGAATAATGTGTGAGTGTGACGTAGATACAGGACGGGGGAGGATGTGGATGCTCAGCGGTGGTGAGATGGAGATTCTGTATCACAGGAGAAAAATGCAAGGACTACTAAGGGCAGGAGATGAAAGTCACAGAAGGTGATCGCATAGCGATCGGTGTCCATGTGCATAGAAATAAAGGAGGGGCAGAGGTTGCACCTATTCTATATTTTCCTTAAAGAGGACCAACCACCAGGCTTTTCCTATATAAACTAAAGCCCGTGCTATACTGGCGCTATCATGCTGATTCTATACATACCTGTAGTTGTGAGATCGGATGTATAGTTTCTGAAATACAGGCAAGTGAAGTTTGTTGAATTCACTGTTACTTGATGGGACGTGCAATGGAGTATCTAATAGGTGGGATGGGTTTTGCTATTTATTCCCGCTCCTGTCTGCCTGTCCTTCTTACCCCTGTCCTTCTTCCCTCCCTCCTCCCTCTGTAAAAAAAAATATTTTGCATTTGACAGAACGGAGACATATTTACTCGGATGGGGACATACAAGGAGGGGGACAGCATATACCAGGAAGGGGACAGTATACGCCAGGAGGGGGACAGTATATACCAGAAGGTGCCCAGCAGGTTGACAGTATTCACCAGGAAGGCACCAGGAAGGGGACAGTAGATACCAGGAAGGGGACACTATACACCAGCAGGTAGACAGTATATACTAGAAGGGGCCCAGCAGGGGGACAGTATACACCAGGAAGGCCCCAGCAGAGGGACAGTAGATACAAGGAGGGGGCCAGTATATACCAGGAGGGGCTTAGCAGAGGAACAGTATATACCAGGAGGGGGACAGTATATACCATGAGGGCCCCAGGAGGGGGGGGAAGTAGATACCAGAAGTGGGACAGCATATATCAGGATATGCCCAGAAAGGGGACATATATAACAGGATGGTAACATATATACCAGGATGGGGACAGTTTTACCAGGATGGGGTTATATATACACCAGGATGTGTGCTAGAATGGGGAACATATATACTAGGATGGGGGACATATATCATATATACCAGGATGGGGGACATGCTTACCAGGATGGGGAGCATACATACCAGGATGGGGGACATATTTAAGAGGAAGAAGCCCGGGATGGGGAACATTAGAACAGGGTGGTGGACCTTACTACATAATGGAGGGGGGGTGCAATTTGTATGTCTTTATAGGATTTAGAATGCTAAATGTATACATGCATATACTTTACATACATCTGACCAACATAAGGGGGGGGGGTCAGGTCCAAATTTTGCACCAAGGCCCATCAAACTCTAGTTATACCACTGGCTGTCATATACAGAAGTGTTGAGAGGATAATCATGTTTATATGCTCTAAGACTGTGTGCACACAGTGCGTTTTTATTGCCTTTTTTATTCATTTTTTAGTGTTGTGAAAAATGCATGCAAAAAAAGCATCAAAAAAGTATCAAAAACTCTTGTTTTTGCTCTGCGTTTTTCCTGCCAAGAGATGTAGAAATTTCTGCAAATACTCAACGTGCGCATGGAAGGTGATCGTCCCGGTGGAGCGCCCCTTTAAAGGCTGATTTTCACACTCAACGCTGCACTCCCAAAAGAAAAAAAAATCGTGATACATTCATGTCAGATACAAATTGCATTTGTCGCTGGTACATTTACTTTGCAAATTTTAACCACCAAAGAGAACGGCAAGATAAAAGGCTCCATTAAATTTTCAGCCAATTGCTGTCTCTGAAGGTCAGTAAGAAACGGCCGTGAAATCAGTCACATCGCGCTGCCGCGGGCTCCTGCCTCGTGAATTTCAATCTCTGCACTTTAAGAAAAGCTCCCGGTGCCAATGAGGGGATGTGTGCTGGGATTCACGCCGCTTACAGGACACGACTCGCTTTCAGGTTTACATCTTTGTTTGTAGAAATCTCCAGACGTGCGAGCGCTGTGGAGACCTAACAATTCAGCAGTGAAAAGCCAGTCCCCTCCACTTGGCAGCGGAGGCAGAAGTCGATGCGGGGCCGCAGTCATATGCTAATATGGTGGAGAGTGGAATTCAGCACAGTCTGCGGGGCTTTATTGTATCCACTGGTGCATGTAATGAGCAGGAGTAACGTGTCCGGGATCGCTCACAAAATACTGTAACGCCGTAACATGAGACTAGCTAAAGAGCCGGGGATTCTGCGGGGTCCGGTACATGTGCCGTTCACATTAGTGTGCGCCGTCTTGTACTGAACGCCGTCTTGTACTGAACGCCGTCTTGTACTGAACTCCTGCAAGACAAGACGGGCAACCAATGCCGTGATGGTGGCAAGTAGCATTCAGCACTAAAATGATTCACATTAAAGACACTAAAAGATACGTGACCAGTAGGGATGATCGAATACTTCGATTTTTCGGCTTCGCGAATATTTTCCGAATACCTCGCCGCTATTCGACTATTCAATGCGCAATGTAAGTCTATGGGAAGCCCGAATAGTTCTGAATAGTTGTTATTCGGGTTTCCCAAAGACTTACATTGCGCATCGAATATTCGTGAATAGTCGAATAGTGGCGAGGTATTCGGAAAATATTCGCAAAGCCGAATAATCGCAGTATTCGATCATCCCTAGTAACCAGATAATTAAGATGCCATTCACATGGTGCTGGTGGATCAGTCATGGATTGTACATGGGCGCACAATGGACATGAAGAGGGGAGACCACGCCGGGCTTGGGGGCTCCACACTCCTTCTGCAGGAAGAACCTGTGTAGTCCACCGGATGAGTTAGGGACACTTACTTCAGTCTTCAAGGGAGCGTCCACCTTCCCACAACCGGTCACTGTCGTAGACGTGGTGGAGCAACATATCATACAGAGTCTCTTTAAAACACAAGATGAATTGATTTGTTTGTTCTTCAATCTTCATGACAGACATGGACAATAATATCTGGTTCTGCTGCCACTGTTCCCTGGGGGTCTTACTAGCCCGCTGCCTGTGACCTAGTCTCCCAGCTGCCAAGCCTAAGCCTCCACTTCCTCCTTGCTCTTCCCTCCATGGCTACTTATGTCCAGTTGCTGCCTTGGAGGCTTCTAGCCTCTTGACTTCCCTAGTCCCGTCTTGAGGAACTCTCTCTCCCGGAGATGTCCATCTAATCCCTGGATTCTTCTAAGCCCGTACCGAGGTGATCCGTAGGCTCCGGGCACTTGTAGGATGCCTCCCAAGTTCTAAAGCACCGTCTACACCTCAGGAACCCTACTGCAGAAGTGATCTCTCTCTGGCCTCTCTCTACAGCCAACCCCCCCTTGGCCGTCTGTCTCTGCTCCCACCTTTGCTCTCAGTACATAGGATCACCCGGCACAACTAGACTTGGTTAATATTCATTATACAATCATCTTACTATAAAATGCACCTTAAGCCGTAAAATGCAATATGTGATAAAACACATTAAACCCTTGGTCGCCAGGTGGCATTGACCGTTGTGCTGCTCTGCCACATGGCCAGCTGACCACCTCCTACTCCACTGTATACAGAACAATGGTGGACGTACACCTTGTCACCTGACATCTGACAACCCCAATTCATGAGTTGTCAGTGTAGAGATCCGGCCTGACTGCGGCTTAGCTCCAAGGCAAACAAGAGCTTGGATTTCTAACTGGAGGATCCTTATCTCATCCAACACCTTGGAGAATTGTGATGCCTTGTAATGGAAGCTTCCGTCGTGTAACACTAGAGTTTCCGTCCAAAAAACATATTAGATCAAAGGAGTTTTCCATTTTTAGAAAAGTGGCCCCCAAACGAACGGATACAACTAAAAAACGAATCCGATAGTACTCACCCTCCCGAGGTTCAACACTGCTTCCACACCGCTACTTCTATTTCTGCGTTTTGTTTCTGCAGTCAATCATTGACCTCAGTGGCTCTGTTTATGTACATGGCCCAAGCGGCTGAGGTCAGTAATTGGCTGCAGCGGTCATGAGCGCTCTCAACATGACATCACTGCTGCATCCAGTCCCTGAGATCAGTGGCTCTGTTGATGTAAACGGCACAAGCTGCTGAGCTCAGTGATTGTTTGCAGTGGTGATGAGCGCTCTTAACATGACATCACTGCTGCATCCAGTCGATGAGATCAGTGGATGTGTTGATGAAGACGACACAAGCTGCTGAGCTCAGTGATTGGCTGCAGCGGTGATGAGCACTGTCAACATGACATCACTGCTACATCCTGTCTGTGAGATTTTTAGATCTGTTGATGTAGACGGCACAAGCTGCTGAGCTCAGTGATTGTTTGCAGTGGTAATGAGCGCTCTTAACATGACATCACTGCTGCATCCAGTCGCTGAGATCTTTGGATCTGTTGCTGTAAACAGCACAAGCTGCTGAGCTTAATGTTTGGCTGCAGTGGTAATGAGCACTCTCAACATGACCACTGCTGCATCCAGTCACTGAGATCAGTGGATCTGTTGATGTAAATGGCACAAGCTGCTGAGCTTAATGGTTGGCTGCAGCGGTGATGAGCACTCTCAACATGACCACTGCTGCATCCAGTCACTGAGATCAGTGGATCTGTTGATGTAATTGGCATAAGCTGCTGAGCTCAGTGATTGGCTGCAGCGTTAATGAGCGCTATCAATATGATGTCAACTGCAAACAAAACATTGAGACGGGGCATCTTCGGGGTGTCAGGACTGGGACTGTGGAGGGTGATTACTATTTGCATTTGTTTTCTCCTAATATTGTATTGTGGCTGACTTATCAATTGTTAAGAAATTACCAAATATTTTACAATCTGGAAAATTCCAAAATTTTGAGATTTGATTTGCACAAATCCAGTGGAATGTTAAAATAGTAAAACACATAATACTCGCCTCTCCTAACCCCCTTACGCTGCCCCCGGACGTGTGCTCCAGGATTCGGTTCTTCCAGTTCTCGCTTCCCGGCATCAAGTAGCCTCAGGTGGTTACTTGGGAGCAGCACACATCATTGACGTCAGTCACTGGCCACACCATGTCATGAGTGTGTCCCACTTTGGGGAGACCTCTGACGAGTCTGGGACTATAACTTGTATTTAAGTGAATCTACTTTCTTTTAGTGCAGTAAGGGTTAAGGACGCTTTCCTATCTGGCTGTCCTTTGTAGCCTTAATCTCAGGTGCAGCTCTTTGGGGACCATTCCCATTTGCTACAAAGTGTCATGTATCTTACCCTCTGATGCCAGTAATAGAATCTCTTATGCTAATCACTGTGGAAGGAGCCGGTCTCTGGAAGAAGCTGTATAGTTGTGACTATTGCAGCTGTGGTCTTTAGCTGCATTGAAGGAGCTGGAGTGTTTCCCTTATTGTGTCTATCTTCCCTCAGTTTGTGTCTCTTACCTTATTTTGTATTATTGCAGTGGTGAGACTAGTGTTCTTGCTGGCCTTCTCACTAGCCAGGGTGAGGTCAGGGCAAGAAAAAACCATGGAAACTCTGGCAACAGGAGGAAGGAACCGTATAGGGACGTTAGAGAGCGCATGGTACAGACTCTGGTGGTGCCATAGGCATTGTTTTTGCACCCCTTGCGTTGCCTCTCCTGGGGTATATTATGTCCGTCATACAATTTATTTATTTCCCCTTTTAGTTTTTAGTTTAAGACCACTTTGTTAAAGTAGAGATCCTTTAAGGCCCCGTCACACGCAGCGATATCGCTAGCGAGCGTACCCGCCCTCGTCGTTTGTGCGTCACGGGCAAATCGCACAATATTGTTCGGACCCGTCACACGTACTTACCTGCCTAGCGATGTCGCTGTGGCCGGCGAACCGCCTCCTTTCTAAGGGGGCGGTTCGTTTGACGTCACAGCGGCGCCACTAAGCGGCCGGCCAACAGAAGCGGAGGGGCGGAGATGAGCAGCTGTAACATCCCGCCCACCTCCTTCCTTCCTCATTGCCGGCGGCCGCAGATACGATGTAGTTCGTTGTTCCCGAGGGGTCACACGTAGCGATGAACAACCTGCGTCCTCAACAATCAACGATTTTTTGAAAATGAACGACGTGTCAATGATGGACGATTTGATGAGTATCTTCCATCGTCAACGGCCGCTCGTTGGTGTCACATGCAACGACGTCGCTAACGATGCCGGATGTGCGTCACGGAATCCGATATATCGTTGGATACGTCGTTGCGTGTAACGGGGCCTTTAGTCTTCTACACATGGGATAAACTTATGGGTTTTACAAATCTGTCCATAAGCCTTGAACCCTCCCATTGAATCATTCCCATTGACTTTTGCTAGTTGGGCATTTCGACATCCAGTAAATGACATGCAGCCCCCTCCCGGCTCCCGATTGTCGTGCACCTTTCCTCTTTTTGCTCTCTCCTTTCTGGCCCGCTCCTACGTCTGATGTCTGCCTCTCTTTTTCATCTTCCCTTCCCTGGATCATTCGCTTCGGGGATAGGATGACAGCTTTCTGACTGGCGCATCAGAGCGTCCTTTGAAAACCAAAGAAGCCGTGTTTTTTTCTGTCTCTCCATTGCCTGTTTGAATAACGAATCTTTCCCAGAGCTCAATGAATATACATGGTATTCACATGAAAGGCAGCAGACAATCTCGCCGATCCCCGAGATACCCTCAGCCTCGCCACTTCTCGCCGCTTTCAACCAGAAATGCAAATGTTTAGGGATGCAAACAGAATTTACCGCAGACTTCAGTCTACATCTGCAAGGCATTGACATTGGGACACGTATCCGCCGTAACGCCGGCAGACGGATTTATCAGGGGGTCGCGGGTTCACATCCATGCGAGCTTGTTAACCAGTAAACACCTGAGTGACTTGTACTTTAACACTTCTGAAAGACGACCTCGAGGAAGTCAGTAAGTCAGCGCTCGGAGTGCCGTAACCTGACCGGGAGGCGCAGCATTATTGCACTGACGTTGCGGCATTCAGTCAAAGCATAAAAAGAGAGAAAATGCTCCAGATGTGAACAATGCCCCATACAAACAACCTGACTGTGAAGTTAAAAAGCAAAATAAAAAAAAATGCAAAAAGTCTGGTATTCCCTAAAACTTTTTCTAATGTCTGTTGCATTACTCAACAAATCTCAAGTGTGTACTTCTCCTAAAAATGTTAAATTCATAAGTTAATTAAATTTCACTGAGTTTCAATCTGCAAACTTCTTTGTATTCAATAGCAGACCCTCTGATATGCAATTTACAGCTTGATCCAAACAGTCCTGTGGTGTCTGGCTATAGAAGATCACAGTGTTTGGCTGTGCAAACTGCTCCCTGACCTTCTATTATTTCTGCTTGGTTTTCTTTCCTTTCCCTTTAGGACCTTGCGGAGTTCCTCAGCCTTTCAGCTGCTTTTCATCAGCACTTCCCTTGGTTTCTTTATATAATAATAATAATAATAATTTTATTCATTTATATAGTGCTATTAATTCCACAGCGCTTTACATACATTGGTAATACTGTCCCCATTGGGGCTCACAATCTAGAGTCCCTATCTGTATGTCTTTGGAGTGTGGGAGGAAACCGGAGAACCTGGAGGAAACCCACGCAAACACGGGGAGAACATACAAACTCCTCGCAGATGGTATACCTTCACTTCCTATTACACTGTGCTAGAGATAACTCTTATATCCTTAACAAGTCTTCAATGCAAGCAGTCAGCTTGCATACATCTGGAGAATATTTGTGGTTATTGCAGTTTCTCTCCTCGACTTATCTGAAGATAAGTTGTTTGTTCTCTTTCCACTTTTTTGTTATCCCTGTGTCTTTTTTAGTGCTTAGTGGTGTTGACTAAGTGATCATCCCATCCGCTCCATACCTAGGGCCTACTTCAGGGTCCGCCAGGGCCAAGTACCCTGCTTGGCGCATACTGTAGGTCTGGAAGTTGTTGGAAGCTGGGTTGTTGGCCCAGTGGTAGACTTGATCAAGGGTCACCGTCTCCCCCTTCTCTAGATACAGGGTTTCCCTTCCTTTTCACCATTTTTTGACACTTCCCCGTACCTAGCGTTACAGGAATATGTTGGCGCTGTGTAAATAAAATTCTTATTATTGGTCTTCCCAGTAATATAGGCTGGATGTTAGTTCTGTGTTTCTATATAAGTAATATAGGCTGAATGTGAGCTCTGTGTCTCATAGTAATATAGGCTGGATGTGAGCTCTGTGTCTCATAGTAATATAGGCTGGATGTGAGCTCTGTGTCTCATAGTAATATAGGCTGGATGTGAGCTCTGTGTCTCATAGTAACATAGGCTGGATGTGAGCGCTGTGTGACTCTCCCAGTAATATAGGCTGGATGTGAGGTCTGTGTGTCTCATAGTAACATAGGCTGGATGTGAGCGCTGTGTGTCTCTCCCAGTAATATAGGCTGGATGTGAGCGCTGTGTGTCTCTCCCAGTAATATAGGCTGGATGTGAGGTCTGTGTGTCTCTCCCAGTAATATAGACTGGATGTCAGCTCTGTGTCTCTCCTAGTAATATAGGCTGGATGTGAGGCCTGTGTGTCTCTCCCAGTAATATAGGCTGGATGTGAGCTCTGTGTCTCTCCCAGTAATATAGGCTGGATATGAGCTTTCTCTGTCTCTCCCAGTAATATAGGCTGGATGTGAGCTCTGTGTGTCTCTCCCAGTAATATAGGCTGGATGTGAGCTCTGTGTGTCTCTCCCAGTAATATAAGCTGGATGTGAGGTCTGTGTCTCTCCCAGTGATATAGGCTGGATGTGAGTTCTGTGCGTCTCTCCCAGTAATATAGGCTGGATGTGAGCTCTGTGTGTCTCTCCCAGTAATATAGGCTGGATGTGAGGTCTGTGTGTCTCTCCCAGTAATATGGCTGAATGTGAGCTCTGTGTGTCTCTCCCAGTAATATAGGCTGGATGTGAGCTCTGTGTCTCTCCCAGTAATATAGGCTGGATGTGAGCTCTGTGTGTCTCTACCAGTAATATAGGCTGGATGTGACGTCTGTGTGTCTCTCCCAGTAATATAGGCTGGATGTGAGCTCTCTCTGTCTCTCCCAGTAATATAGGCTGGATGTGAGCTCTGTGTGTATCTCCCAGTAATATAGGCTGGATGTGAGCTCTGTGTGTCTCTCCCAGTAATATAGGCTGGATGTGAGGTCTGTGTGTCTCTTCCAGTAATATAGGCTGGATGTGAGGTCTGTGTCTCTCCCAGTGATATAGGCTGGATGTGAGGTCTGTGTGTCTCTCCCAGTAATATAGGCTGGATGTGAGCTCTGTGTGTCTCTCCCAGTAATATAGGCTGGATGTGAGGTCTGTGTGTCTCTCCCAGTAATATAGGCTGAATGTGAGCTCTGTGTGTCTCTCCCAGTAATATAGGCTGGATGTGAGCTCTGTCTCTCCCAGTAATATAGGCTGGATGTGAGGTCTGTGTGTCTCGCCCAGTAATATAGGCTGGATGTGAGGTCTGTGTGTCTCGCCCAGTAATATAGGCTGGATGTGAGGTCTGTGTCTCTCCCAGTAATATAGGCTGAATGTGAGCTCTGTGTGTCTCTCCCAGTAATATAGGCCGGATGTGAGCTCTGTCTCTCCCAGTAATATAGGCTGGATGTGAGGTCTGTGTGTCTCGCCCAGTAATATAGGCTGGATGTGAGGTCTGTGTGTCTCTCCCAGTAATATAGGCTGGATGTGAGGTCTGTGTGTCTCTCCCAGTAATATACGCTGGATGTGAGCTCTGTGTGTCTCTCCCAGTAATATAGGCTGGATGTAAGCTGTGTGTGTCTCTCCCAGTAATATAGGCTGGATGTGAGGTCTGAGTGTCTCTCCCAGTAATATAGGCTGGATGTGAGGTCTGTGTGTCTCTCCCAGTAATATAGGCTGGATGTGAGGTCTGAGTGTCTCTCCCAGTAATATAGGCTGGATGTGAGGTCTGCATGTCTCTCCCAGTAATATAGGCTGGATGTGAGCTCTGTGTGTTTTTTGAATTAAGACCATTTAGAAAGTTGTCTTACTTTTCAATTCAGAAGCAAAGGAACAAAAAAAAAAAAAATAGGTGAAGGTGTATATTGCTTTTAACAAACACCACTCTGTATGACCCTGTAGTGCTGGAGTAAAGGATGGGGGTCGCAAATCATTTATTTTCAGAATCAGTCTTTACAAATGTTGGGGTTGTCTGAGGATGACAAGGTGCAGCGTTTCCACATTTTGACTTACAAATGGGCAGTTCTAGGTGCGTTTTGGATGGTTCCAGCAGGAAGATGGAGCATGATGAAAACCAACATGTCTGACCTTTGTTCCCTGACATCTGCTTTCAGGATAATGCAGACACTTCCGTAACCTTACCTTTGTCGTTAGTCTTTTTCGCCATCTGCCCTGAACACGCATGTTATCGTTGTCTATTGTGCATGATAATCCTATAGAATGTAAGCCCGCAAGGGCAGGGCCCTCTTCCCTCTGTACCAGTCTGTCTACTGTAACTTGTATATGTATTCTGTATGTAACTCCTTCTCATGTACAGCACCATGGAATCAATGGTGCTCTATAAATAAATAATAATAATAAAATAATAATAATGGATGCCTTAAGACAATGACCTTGAACCTGGCTGGGCTCGGTGCTCACATCTGTCGGGTTATGGTGACCCCCCGCTGGTGGATGGGTCCCACGTCTCCTGACAGGCGCCTGTCACATTGTACTGAGTATATAGGAATAATTGTGGGTTTTGTAATCTGCAAATAAAGTGAGGGCAACAACTTGACTAGAGACCAATCCTGCTCACATACACCCAGTGTTACACATGTAATGTATGCCTCCATTGTCACCGCTCTGATCCTATTACTGCCCCAGCAGGGGTCTGTAAATTTAGCTGGAGGCTACGGCTCGTTAAAATGCTTCTCCTGAGGATCCTGGCTGCGCAGTCTGCATTCCACAACAAGGTTATTACCGCCACCTAAAAATGCCACCATTTATTCCGCTAAAGCAGAAGTCAAGTACAGACCCTCGTCTGCCCGCAAGACGCTCAGATCATGGCATCGTCCTGTGGAAACCCACACACAAACATCTGTCCACTGCCACATCTGCTGCGCACAGTCATACATCACACGTGTGTCATCAGACCGGTCATCCCACTGTGAGTCATAGGATCCGGTGTATGGTCTGGAGTACGGCGGACACTATACAGCTCGTCCACGATGTCAAAGAATCAGCCATCTCTTAACTATCGTGGCTGAACCGACGGATGGATAGGATGGATGGATAGAAAGACAGATGATGGATGGATGGATAAAAAGATTGATGGATGGATTGATAGAAGGATTGATGGGTAGATGGATGAAGGACGGATAGATGAGTGGATAGAGCGATGGATGGAATGATAGAGGTTTGGATGGATAGATGGATGATGGATTGATAGATGGATGGATAGACGGATGATGAATGGATAAATAGATCAATGGATTGATAGAAGGATGGATGGATCAATGGATAGATGGATGGATAGATCAATGGCTGGATAGATCAAAGGATGAAATGATAGAAGGATGGATGGATCAATGGATGGATAGATCGATGTATGGCTGGATTGATAGAAGGATAGATGGATGATGGATGGATACATCAATGGCTGGATAGATCAAAGAATTGAATGACAGAAGGATGGATGGATCAATGACTAGATGGGTAGATCGATGGATGGATTGGTTTGATAGATGGATGAATAAGATGATGGATGGATAAATAGATTGATGGATTGATAGCTAGATTGATGGATGGAATAATAGATGGATGGATGGCTAGATCGACGGATGGATGGATCGATGGATGGATGGATTGGTTTGATACATGAATGAATAAATGGATGATGGATGGATAAACAGATTGATGAATTGATGGATTGATGGATGGATAGATGGATGGATGGAATAATAGAAGGATTGATGAATATATGGATGATGGATGGATGAATAGATGAATGGGGAGATTGATGCATGAATAGATGGATGAATGGATTGATGAATGGATAGATGTATAGATGGATGGATGGATGGATGAAAAGATAGTCTGTAGTTTAAGGCGGATACTATACAGCTCAGCCTTTCAAGATGTCAAAGATTCCACCATCTCTTAACTATCATGGCTGAACCGATGGATGGATGGATTGGATTGATGGATGGAAAGACAGATAATGGATGGATAAATAGATCAATGGATGGATTTATAGAAGTGTAGATGGATGAATAGATTGATGGATGGAATGATGGATGGATAGATGGATGGATAGATGGATGGATAAATGAATGGATGGCTTGGATTGATAGATGATGGATAGACAGATGATGGATGGATGGATGAATTGATAAATAGATCTATGGATTGATAGATGGATGATGGATGGAGGGATGGATGGATAGATTGATGGATGCATAGATAGATTGATGGATTGATAGGGATAGATTGATGGATGAATAGATTGATGGATGGATCAATGGATGGATAGCTCAATGGTTAGATGAATGATGAGTGGGGTGGATGGATGATAGATCAATGGATGGATCAATGAATAAATGGGTGGATGGATGTACAGATGGATGAATGTATAGCTGCATGGATGGATGGATGGATGAAAAGGTGGTCTGTAGTACGGCGGATACTATACAGGTCATCCTTTCAAGATATCAAAGATTCAGCCATGTCTTAACTATTATGGCTAAATTGATGGATGGAAGCATGGATGTGTGGTTGGATATATAGATCAATGGATGGATAGATCTCCTTATATACGGTACTTAATCCTAATCTCCAATACTCACTGATAAGTTTCCACACTTTTCTGGGGTCTGTTACTGGTTCTTGTGTTGGGAGTATGAGGGAGCCCCGTCCCCGGTCTATAATGCCCTTTATAATTGTGCCATTGTCTGTGGGCAGTGACGCAGTCCTCGCTTTGATGATACAATGCTTCAAATGAGGCGTGAACGTTGGGTCAATAAATGTGGTAAACTAAGCATATTGGCAAGAAGCCTCCATGCACTGGTCGGATGTTGTTCTGTGCTGGTTTGGTTGGTTCCTATTGATGTGGTCGGAGTGTAATCCGTGCGGTGAGATCAGGACTTGGGTTGATTTTCTGGATGAGGAGCTTTGCTTATTACAGAACGGTCACATTTAGATACAGGGTTCATGGCGAGGTGGTTGGGTTTTGGCAGACCTCATTATAGCAGTTTTCTATATTGTGTTGGGTGATGCACCATGTGGACATGCTCGAGTTGATGCAAAGTTTACTTTTAGCTTGTGCTGCTATCCATTGGGTGTATAGTAATTACATTTTTGCCGTTGGTTTTGCAAACTTTGCATAAATTAAAAGTACAAGCAAATATAAGAAGCTTTGTGATATATCAGAGAACTATGCTCCTTTCTCCACTTAGGAGTCTCTTCTCCTCTTGTGCCCTAAACTAATTAGTTACTCTGAAAACTACTAAAATGTGTCTTGCTCAAGACCGCTAATAAAATAAAGTCTTTGGAGAGAGAGAAGGGTAGAAGAAGAGGCAGGAGCTGAGGAAGAGGCATAGACACACGCAGAAAGGGTGTAATGTCCTCCATGCTGCTGCTTTCTAGTAATGTTTTATCTCACCCCAAACCTGGATTCACAGATACACTGCTCATTATTGCTGTATAATGTCCTTTATTCTGATTCTGCTGCTTTCTAGTAATGTTTTATCTCACCACAGAGCTGGATTCACAGATACACTGCTCATTACTGCTGTATAACATCCTTTATTCTGATCCTGCAGCTTTCTAGTAATGTTTTATCTCACCAAAGAGCTGGATTCACAGCTACACTGCTCATTACTACTGTATAATGTATTTTAGGCTGCTGCTTTCTAGTAATGTTTTATCTCATCCCAGACCTGGATTCACAGCTACACTGCTCATTACTGTTGTATATTGAGTATATTTTTTTTATCATAAAGGTTTTTATTGAGTTTTCAGAAAAATACAAACTTCTCATACAACAACATCAAGAACAGGAGCATTGAGTAGCAAGAGGTGGAATAGCCTCGAGCCATTATCAGAATATCAATCTGGGACATTAAATACCCCTTACAACAACAACCTGAACATAGGAGCAGGGAGGGAGGGGGGAAAGAGAGGGGGTGGGGGAAGCAGCTCTACAAGACATTCTTAGGCATAATCAATTTATTTATGGTGTAGGTGTCGGTATCTGGGGGACGGCCGTTGCATAAAGGGAAGTGGCCCACGGGTGCCATTGTTTAAGTCTCACCGTTCTCTTCTCTAGGTTGGGGGCCAAGTTGGTTTCGTATAGCCAGTGTAGGTTGATCCTCTCAATTAGATCTCTTTTTGTAGGGGGGCTCACCGACCTCCACTTGTATGCCACACAGTACCTGCCAGCTATGAGAATGTGAGAAATGATGTTTTTTAAAAGATCCGGGATCCCATCTAAGCCAATGTGTAGCACCGCTAAGGTTGGGTTTGGAGAAAGGCGGAGACTAGTAACCTCATGGATTAGATTGAACACCTCCTGCCAGAAGTTAGATAACTTAGGGCAAAACCACCACATATGACATAAGGTGCCCCTGTGGTTGCAGCCCCTCCAGCACAGTGGTGACACATGTGGGGAAAAAGAAGCCAGTTTAGTAGGGGAGTTGTACCACCTCAGATGAACCTTTTTTAATTGCTCTATATGATTGAGACAAGAAGAGAACTTGTGGATCCATTTTGAGGCCGCGAACCATTCTTGCGGCGGAAGCGGAGAAGCTAGATCTTTTTCCCATTTGAGCATATACGGCAATTGTTTGTCCGGTTGTGGGGAGTTTAGCATATTATGGATATATGAAAGGCCTTTGATTTTGCTATTTTGAAAGAATTTTTTAATTGAGGCGTGGTCAGCTGTCGTGGGAGCCGGGAGATGAGGAGCGGACTGAAGAAAGTGACGTATTTGAAAAAACTGGAATAGACTGTGTCGGGGAAGGTTAAATTTATCACACATTTCTGAGTACGGGAGTAGGACGCCTTCTCTATAGAGATCTGCTAGGGTGATTGGACCTCCACGTGTCCAGGCGGCAAGATTCAAGTTCGGAATGAAGGCTTCTAGCGATCTAAGGGGAATGATGGGACCCAAAGCATGTGACACTGGCTTGCTCCACAAGGACCAAGCTTTCTTTAGAGCTGCTGTGGTGGGTAGAAGATCGCCGGGGGGCGAAGGGGTTAGGAGCAGGGAGTCTATGAATTGTTTAGGGGAGTGGACCTGTGCCCAGGTGTACTCAATCTGTAACCATCTTAAGTCTGAATCATTCCTCCACCAATCTCGAGCCGGTTCCAGGATAGCGGCTCTGTGGTATGTTAGAATATTAGGAATACCCATTCCTCCACCACTTAACGGGGCATGCATGCATCTCAGGGCTATTCTAGGTTTTTTCCCAGCCCATATAAATTTACTCATTAGCGAATGAATTTTGGTGAGATACCGTTGCGGAATTGTTAGGGGCAGGCACCGAAGTAAGTAGATAATTTTTGGGAGGCAGATCATTTTAAAGGTCTGCATTCTCGCCACCCAAGAGAGCGGGAGAAGAGAAAGGCGAGTAAGTTCTCTATCCAGTGAGGTGTGCAGGGTCAGCAGATTTTTCCGGATCACGGAGTGTAGCGGGGCCAGTATAATACCCAGGTAGGGGATACCCTCGTCTTCCCATTTGAAAGGGTAAAGATGAGAAAGAGTGGCTCTAGTTGAGGCGGGCAGGAAGAGCGGAAAAATTAAGGACTTGGTAATATTAAGCTTGTAATACGAGACTTGAGCGAAGGAGGACAGGATCTCCATTACGTGTTTTAGGGACACCTCTACATTAGTGCAGGATAAGATCACATCATCCGCATATAGACTGATCACATGGTTTGTACTCCCCACTCGAATCCCCGAGATCCGAGGGCATTCACGGATAGTCTGCGCCAGAGGCTCTATAGCAAGGGCATAGATGATAGGGGAGAGCGGACACCCCTGGCGTGTCCCATTGGATAATTCAAAACTCCGAGATATAAATCCGGATGCCAGAACTTTGGCGTTAGGGTTAGAGTATAGTGCCATTATGGCGGTAAGTATGGGGCCTTCAAATCCAAACTTGGCCAGTACAGATTTCAGATATCCCCAGTGCACCCTGTCAAACGCCTTCTCTGCGTCCAAGGACAGGAATACACTGGGGATTTTCCTCCCCTCAGCCACCGCAATCAGGTCCAGCATACGTCTCGTCCCATCTTTCGCCTGCCTCCCCGCCACAAACCCCACTTGATCCGGGGAAATCAGTGATGGAAGGACTTTATGTATTCTAGCTGAGATTATTTTGGCGTATAATTTTAAGTCGCAGTTTAGGAGGGATATTGGCCTGAAGTTTCCTGGTGATGTAGGGGGTTTTCCTGGCTTTGGCAGGGTAGTTATAATGGCCTCTAGATTATTTGGTGAAATATCTGCTGTGGTTCGCCAAGAGGAGAAAAGTCTCAGGAGGAAAGGAGACAGGGTTTCAGTGAATTGCCTATAATAGGAGTTAGTGAGGCCGTCTGGGCCTGGAGCTGAATTTCTTTTGGCTGTGATCACCGCCTGGCGAACCTCTTCCAGGGAGAAAGGGGAATTTAGTTGCTCTAGATGTACTGTAGATAACCGAGGAAGATTAATATTGTTTAAGAAGGAATTAATTGCCGATTGGGTAGGCTTTGGGGCAGTGGGGTCATTTTTAAGGTTGTAGAGAGACTGATAAAAATCAGCGAATGCATTGGCTATTTCCGTTGGGTTGCGTATTGTGGCATTAGAACCCGTCACGAGGTATTCAATTTTGTTTTGCATTTCTCGTTTTTTAACCCTCCTGGCTAGTAAGGCACCCGCCCTGTCACCCATCATATAGTACCGCTGTTTGAGGGATCTTAAATTTTTCTCATAGTCTACCATCAGCAATTGGCGGAGCTGTGTTCTTAGTTTCCTGAGTTCGTCAGATGTTGACATGTTTGGGGCAGATTTATTGTGGGCTTCTAAAAGCGCTATGTGGGACAGTAGAGCTTTGGAAGTTGCCTGACGCCTCCTTTTCTCCCTAGTGGCAATTTTGATGAATGACCCCCTAATAAAGGCCTTGTGTGCAGACCATAGCGTTTCCTCTGTCACCTCCTTGTTGTCATTAAATTTAAAAAACTCTGCGAGGTCGGCCTGCAACTCCTCAGAGATTTGTCTACAGGCCAGGAGGGAGTCATTCATGCGCCACCGGGTAAAAACGGGCGTGCGGCTTTGCTCCTGGACTGTCAGGTATATGGGGGCATGGTCCGACCAAGCTATAAGTCCAATTTTTGAATCTGAGCAATCCATAATAAGTGAGCTTTCAACCAGAAAGTAGTCCAATCTGCTGTATGAGGTGAACCGAGGTGAGAAGAATGTGTAGTCCCTCTCATTTGCATGTTGGTATCTCCATATATCATGGAGATGCCTTTCTGAAATTATTGTGCTCATTTCCTTCCTCTTTACAGCAGTATTGGAGCAATCCAGAGTGCTGGACATTAACATGTTAAAATCCCCGCAGATTATTTGCTTACCCTCTGTAACAGATGAAAGCTTGGAAAGAAACCTCCGCAGAAAGCTGATCTGACCAGAGTTGGGGGCGTAAAGGGTTGCAATAGTATACTTAGAGCCATTTATGGAGCAATTAATAATGGCGTATCTACCTTCAGGGTCTAAATGTTGGGAATGTAGTGTGAACGCAACAGTATTTTTTACACAAATGAATACTCCAGCCTTTTTTTTTTTCCCACAAGCCAGCAGTATGAAAGGAAATTTAGCATTATTTAACCTGTGCGAGTCCCCCTGGAGGAGATGAGACTCTTGACCACAAATCACGTCACATTTGGATTTAACCACTTCCCGCCAAAACATGGATCTCTTGGCCGGGGAGTTCAGGCCCCTAACATTTATAGACATACAGTTCAGTACCATTGTACATGAAAAAAAGTCTCTTGCCTAGAGCTGCGGGGGGAGAAAGGAAGGTTAGGCAGGAAAGAGGTAACACTGACAACATTAACATCACTAACATTACTGATGTAGGGAGCATCAGTCCACATAGAAAAAAGCCCAAAAAGGGGGCCTGCGGTATGGTGGAAATGTACCGCCATGGGGGCTCAGGGTCCTGGTTGAACAGAACCAGCGGACCTTAAAAGTAGCAACTAAGTCTCAGCCGCGACTCAGACATATCACATAACTCACGCGACGGACCAATCTTCATTCACTTTATCCCTTTGGGATGATCCTGTGGCTCTTGGAGATCTGGCCGGGAGATTTGCCATGTTCCATGAGGATAGGAGCTTTGCCAACTGTTGTGGGGAATGGCAGACGTGGGTGTTTCCTGCACGGAAAAGCAGGATCTTTACAGGGAAACCCCATCTATAGGATATAGCTTCATCCCTGAGAATTTTGGTATAAGGGGCAAATTCCCTCCTTTTTGCCAGGGTTCCTGCAGACAGATCCGGAAAAATGGACAGGTGCTGGAATTGCTCAGACAGAGGCGGCCTCCTTCTCAGGGCTCGCAGCAGGGCTTCTTTGGTCTTGTAAAAGTGCAGGCGAGCCAAAGTGTCCCGGGGGGCATCAGCACTGAGGGATTTAGGCTTAGGGACTCTGTGTATTCTGTCCACCAGGAAGTCAGTTGCAGACAGGTCTGGGAGCAGCTCCTGCAGCAAGGAGCCTAGAAAGCTCTGCAGCCCCTTGTCTGGTATGTCCTCTGGAATTCCTCTGATTCTTATGTTGTTTCTGCGGGACCTGTCCTCTAAATCCAAGACCTTGGTATGGAGCTTTTGCACTTGTTCCTCCAGTGCTGCATTAGCATCAATGAGGCTATTGTGTGACTTTGTCAGCTCCTGCATTTTAGTTTCAATGTGTGCTGTGCGACTGCCTATGGCAGTGATATCTCCCCTCAGCTCAGCCACCATATCTTTCCAATCCTGCTGCAGTGATGAGCGGAGGGCACTGAGCAGTTTCTGCATGGTACCTTTGGTAAGCGGTATATCTGCAGCGTCTGTGTCCAAGTCTGGGCCTGCTGTGGATCCCCTCCTGGATAAGCGTGAGGAAGCTGTGGAGGAGGATGCTGCTGCCATTTTCCCTCGTCCCGTGCTGGAGAAGAAGTCTGTAACTTTCGCCGGGGACGGCTTCTTCTGGGACTTTCCCCTTGGCATGCCACGTTCCTGGGTACCTCCGCAGCACTTTCCCCCCGTGTGCAGAGAGATTGGTGCCACTGGTGAGCCGCAGTGAGCCGGTTAGGAGTCGAGGTGGCTGGAGCTCAGCAGCTAGGTGACCGGTGCCATTAGCAAGCAGGCCACGCCCCGTATATTGAGTATATTAACATTTATTCTGTTGCTTTCTAGTAATGTTTTATATCACCCAGAGCGGGATTTACAGATACATTGATCATTACTGCTGTATAATGTCCTTTATTCTGCTGCTTTCTAGTAATGTTTTATCTCACCAAAAACTGGATTCACAGCTATACTGCTCAGTACTGCTGTATAATGTATTTTATGCTTCTGCTTTTTAGTAATGTTTTATCTCACCAAAAGCTGGATTCACAGAAACACTGCTTAGTACTGCTGTATAATGTATTTTAGGCTTCTGCTTTCTAGTAATGTTTTATCTCACCCCAGAGCTGGATTCACAGATACACTGCTCATTATTGCTATATAATGTTCTTTATGCTGCTGCTTTCTTGTAATATTTTATCTCGCCCCAGATCTGAATTCACAGATACACTGCTTATTACTGCTATATAATGTTCTTTATGCTGCTACTTTCTAGTAATGTTTTATCTTACCCCAGAGCTGCATTCACAGCTATACTGCTCATTACTGTTGTATAATGTCCTTTATTCTGTTGCTTTCTAGTAATCTTTTATATCACTCCAGAGCTGCATTCATAGCTACACTGCTCATTATTGCTGTACAATGTATTCTATGCTGCTGCTTTCTAGTAATGTTTTATCTCACTCCAGAGATGCATTCACAGCTACACTGCTCATTTTTGCTGTATAATGTATTCTATGCTGCTGCTTTCTAGTACTGTTTAATCTCACCCTAGAGCTGGATTTACAGCTATACTACTCATTAGTCCTGTATGTCTTCTATGCTGCTGCTTTCTAGTAAAGTTTTTATCTCCTCTCAGTGCTGGATTCACATCTACATTGCTCACTAATAATGTATAATGTCCTCTATACTGCTGTTGTTCCTACATACAGGAGAGCTATAATCTCAATTGACTGTGTGTGATGTGTATGGGAGACATCATGGCCACTAGTCTCCACCCACCAGCTCAGAGAGAAATAAAACTTAGAGCTAGAGGTTTTTTTTTTTTAGGGGAAACGTAGTAAAATTGGAGGATACAAGTCACATAATGGCCATAAAGTGTTTATTGACATGTACATACAGTACAACTTATACTGAACAGTCACCAGGTATGCCAGATACGCACTATAAATCCAATGCTGGGTGCATGGGGTATGACAGTAAAGAATTCCCCTGTTCTTGGGACTGCGGACAGGAGAATATAGACAGGCCGAGGCTGGAATAGCCGGATGTAAATTGCTGCAGAGGATCAGGCGGCACGGTTCAGGATGAGGGGCTCAGATTATGATAGTAGGGGGAAGTAATGAAGGGTAATGATGCATTTATAATATAGGATATGATTATGTAGCGTTCACACCAGGAGCTGAGGATAAAGTAGACGTTCGATGATCTAGAACTCTCCTAATGTAGGTGAAGGATGAGCCGGGATCCTAAATAATGATCCAAAGCCATGCAGCCATAGTAATGATGCAGAACACTGCACATGAGAAGATGGCTGGATAATACTGCATTTATATAGAAGAAAGGGAGACAAGCAGTGAAAGAGACAGCCATAGGCACACACAGACTGGTGCTGCTGCTTTCTAGTAAGTGTTTTATCCACCCCAGAGCTGGATTCCCAGCTTTACCGCTCAGTACTGCTGTACAATGTTGTCTGCGCTGCTTTTGATTTTGATCACACATTAAATAGAGATAGAGGAGCAGGAAAAGTCTGTGTGTGCTGCGTATGGGAGACATCATACCTGCTAGCCTCTACCCATCGGATCACAAATCTACCAGTGTATACCTGCCTTTAGCCTCTTTTCACATTGCGTTTGGGCTATTTCTTTGGCTTAAAGGGGTTGTCTAATATTCAATCTTTGGGAGCGGGCCAGGATTCCTGCTCACCAAGGGGGCAGTGCGCTCCTCATGAGGGGCAGTTCAGACCAGCAGCATGGCAGGCTGCAAACAGACGACATTGCCTTCTCAGTATTGGAGAAGCGCAAGGACGCTGATGCTGGCTAGATTCAGCTTCGGAGCAGTGTATGGAAAATAGCAAGCAAATGTGCACTGCTAGGAAACTGGCCACTTCTGCAGAGGTGGCCTGTAATCTAGGCAATGAGGAGTAAGCTATAGATATAAAATTCATCAATTCTTGAGAATGGAGAAGATTTTTAATGAAAGGCAAAATGCAAAGTGTCATACCAGAGCGTATAGGTGCTCAGCGGGCAGCGCAACACAAGGGTGACAACGGGGTTGCTATAGAAGGAAAGTCCTGGCGATAGAAAATGGGACACCTCCTGCAACTCACCTGAGTCTGTACCCAAAGCTCCCTGACTCCCTACAGGGGTCCTTCTCCTTGTTGTCGTTACATGCCTAGGCTCCCACTTGCCTTAATTGTACCCTGGCTAGTGAGAAGGCCAGCGAGAACACTAGTCTCACCACTGCAGTAATCCAACACAAGGTAAGAGACAGGGAGAGGGAACACCTCCTGAAACTCACCTGAGACTCTACCCTAAGGTTACTAATGTCCCTATATGGGTCCTTCTTTCCCCCTGTTTCCATCACATGCCTAGGCTCCTACTTGTCCTAAACTCACCCTGGCTAGTGAGAAGGCCAGCGAGAACACTAGTCTCACCACTGCAATAATCCAACACAAGGTAAGAGACAGGGAGAGGGAACACCTCCTGAAACTCACCTGAGTCTCTACCCTAAGGTTACTAATGTCCCTATATGGGTCCTTCTTTCCCCCCTGTTTCCATCACATGTCTAGGCTCCCGCTTGCCCTAAACTAACCCTGGCTAGTGAGAAGGCTAGCAAGAGCACTAGTCTCACCTCTGGAATAATCCAACACAAGGTAAGAGAGACAGAGAGAAAAAGACACAAAAAGGAAAACACTCCAACAATAGTCACGACTTCTTAGCCTCTTCCAGAGACCGGGTCCTTCCAAAGAGGTCAACATAAGAATTAAATTCTATAACCGGCATCAGTCGTGACTTTTTATAGCAAAGTGGAGTGGTCACAAAACAGCTGCACATGAGATTAAGACTACAAAAAACAGCCAAAAAGCAAAGAGTCTTTAACCCCTGCAACGCTAAAAGAAAGTAGATACATTCAAATACAAGTTGTATACTTGCGCATAATAAGGCGTTGTGACCTTCTGGTCCCAGACTCGGCAGAGGTCTCCCCAGAGCGGCACTCACTCATGACACAAAGCTGACAGTTTTTGCAATTTTTAGTTCTGACAACTCCACAGGAGTCTATCATAGGTACATAACAGTCAATAATATGCACATATACAGTGTGTGTATATATGTATATATATATATATATATATATATATATATATATGTATACAGTGGAACCTTGGATTATGAGCATAATTGGTTCCAGGAGTGCGCTCTTAAACCAAGTTACTCTTATATCAAAGCGAATTTTCCCATAGGAAATAATTGAAACGAAGACAATTCGTTCCACAACCCAAAAATATTTGCTGTATTTAAATACATTTATTACAGTAATACAAAATAATGTATAGTCATATAAAATTATCACAGTACAGTAATACAAAATACTGTACAGTAAAAAACGTATAGAGCACATTAAACTGCACGTTAGCTTATAATAGAATTGTTGGTGTGCGGGAGGTACAATATAGAGAGAAAAATGATGTATAAATATGACAACCTTTATTCTAGTACAATACACAAAAAACACACCCCAAATATATTCTCCCCAAAATAAGGGCAGAACTAAGCCAAATGTAAGGTAGGAATACTGAATACAGTACAAGCAATGTGATATACTGGTTAGCAGAGAGTACAATACTGTATCCACAAATGCAAATTGATAGAAATGCTATATAGTATATACAGTACAATGGTATACTGTACACAGTATATATGTACAGAAAGTTACCTCCAGTGCGGGTCAGAGCGCGGTGAAAGGACGGACCCGGAAGTGTGCACGGTGAGTATTTGCTCTTCTTGCAAAGCATTGCTCTTAAACCAAGTTACAATTTTTTTAAAAGGCTTTGTTTGTCTTTCAAAATGCTCTCAAACCAAGTTACTCTTAATCCAAGGTTCCGCTGTATTTACACTACTGAAACACTGCTCAGACGGGATAGGAAAGTCTCATATAAGACAATGTGAAGTCATTTTTACTGGGGAAAAGATGTCTATGAACTTAGTGGCTGCCACAAGGGAATCCAGGGAGCCCCACACAGTGACTAATGGACTTGTAATCACAGGGGAGTGTTTCCCCTTAACCCAAGTCCCTAATAAATCGTTCTCTGATCTCCCGGGAACTGGTTCAGCGCTTGTTGTTCGCAGTAGATGGTGAGATGCCCAGTGACAGGTTGGCAGGCTATGATCTGGCAGCGCAGCCTGGCGTGGAGCTGTAAAGTCTCTTGTCTCTTTGCACATTCATACGATGACTTTGGTCCTTGCTGTCGTGTTCAGTGCACATGGTGTGATGTTGTCTCCCAGGACGGATCCTCTTAGCTGCTTACATCCGTGTTGAATTTCTAATGCACGGTTAGAGGCGTTGAAGAAGGGACGGCTGCTGGACATCCAAGGATAGCAGCATTTTATATATATATATATATATATATATATATATATATATATATATATATATATATATATATATATATACATACAGTGCCTACAAGTAGTATTCAACCCCCTGCAGATTTAGCAGCTTTACACATTCGGAATTAACTTGGCATTGTGACATTTGGACTGTAGATCAGCCTGGAAGTGTGAAATGCAGCAAAAAAGAATGTTATTTCTTTTTTTTTTTTTTTTTTTTTTAAATTGTGAAAAGTTTATGCAGAGGGTCATTTATTATTCAACCCCTCAATCCACGAGAATTCTGTTTGGTTCCCTAAAGTATTAAGAAGTATTTCAGGCACAAAGAACAATGAGCTTCACATGTTTGGATTAATTATCTCTTTTTCCAGCCTTTTCTGACTAATTAAGACCCTCCCCAAACTTGTCAACAGCACTCATACTTGGTCAACATGGGAAAGACAAAGGAGCATTCCAAGGCCATCAGAGACAAGATCGTGGAGGGTCACAAGGCTGGCAAGGGGTACAAAACCCTTTCCAAGGAGTTGGGCCTACCTGTCTCCACTGTTGGGAGCATTATCCGGAAGTGGAAGGCTTATGGAACTACTGTTAGCCTTCCACGGCCTGGACAGCCTTTGAAAGTTTCCTCCCGTGCCGAGGCCAGGCTTGTCCGAAGAGTCAAGGCTAACCCAAGGACAACAAGGAAGGAGCTCCGGGAAGATCTCATGGCAGTGGGGACAATGGTTTCAGTCAATACCATAAGTAACGTACTCCACCGCAATGGTCTCCGTTCCAGACGAGCCCGTAAGGTACCTTTACTTTCAAAGCGTCATGTCAAGGTTCGTCTACAGTTTGCTCATGATCACTTGGAGGACTCTGAGACAGACTGGTTCAAGGTTCTCTGGTCTGATGAGACCAAGATCGAGATCTTTGGTGCCAACCACACACGTTACGTTTGGAGACTGGATGGCACTGCATACGACCCCAAGAATACCATCCCTACAGTCAAGCATGGTGGTGGCAGCATCATGCTGTGGGGCTGTTTCTCTGCCAAGGGGCCTGGCCATCTGGTCCGCATCCATGGGAAGATGGATAGCACAGCCTACCTGGAGATTTTGGCCAAGAACCTCCGCTCCTCCATCAAGGATCTTAAGATGGGTCATCATTTCATCTTCCAACAAGACAACGACCCAAAGCACACAGCCAAGAAAACCAAGGCCTGGTTCAAGAGGGAAAAAATCAAGGTGTTGCAGTGGCCTAGTCAGTCTTCTGACCTTAACCCAATTGAAAACTTGTGGAAGGAGCTCAAGATTAAAGTCCACATGAGACATCCAAAGAACCTAGATAACTTGGATAAGATCTGCATGGAGGAGTGGGCCAAGATAACTCCAGAGACCTGTGCCGGCCTGATCAGGTCTTATAAAAGACGATTATTAGCTGTAATTGCAAACAAGGGTTATTCCACAAAATATTAAACCTAGGGGTTGAATAATAATTGACCCACACTTTTATGTTGAAAATTTATTAAAATTTAACTGAGCAACATAACTTGTTGGTTTGTAAGATTTATGCATCTGTTAATAAATCCTGCTCTTGTTTGAAGTTTGCAGGCTCTAACTTATTTGCATCTTATCAAACCTGCTAAATCTGCAGGGGGTTGAATACTACTTGTAGGCACTGTATATATATATATATATATATATATATATATATTTACACATATACATACACACGCACAAACACATATACTGGAATTCAAAATTAGAGAACAATGTGTGATCACGTGCATTTTTCGCAACTAATGTAATCTCCATTGATGAACATTTGAAGGTTTGTGTAAGAGATGCACCATGCCACTACAACAGTGTTTTACAAAAGATCCAAAATTTATCACCATATAATATTTATTTTGCCCAAAACGTGATGATAATTAGAGAGCAGCAATGACTGTAGCACAAGAGATTATAAAAGAAAGATTATAAGTAAATGTTCTGCAGGTAGCAACAGTCACAATCAGTAGGATGTGCACCGTCCGTTGCTGTGAGTGACTTCAGCACATCTGCGGCCACAGGACATCACTGCTGCTCTGGTGGGATTTTGGTCCACTCTTCTTCCAGTGTCTTCCACAGTTCTTTGACTGTTGCGGGTTTCTTGGCCATAACTTTGTCACCAAGGATTTTCCAGAGGTTTTCTATTGGGTTTAGATCAGGAGTCTGGGCTGTGGCCAGTTCATTGTTTCAATGTTTTCTGTTTCCAGGATCTGCTTTCCTCATTTTGCTGTGTGACAGGAGGCATTGTCCTACATGAAAATTGCTGCTGATTGAGTGATGAATGCAAGTAATGAACCACGTGTTGTGAAGAAGGTTCTGATCCGCACTTGCAATCACTGTGCCATGTATCTGTATGAGAGGTCCAACTCCTGCTGCAGAAAACATTCCCCAAACCATGAACCTTCCTCCACCGCCTTTCACTGACTTCTTGACTGCCAGGACCCAAACACCACCTTTTCCCCCCTAGAAAGACACCACACAGTTCATTATAAGTTAAATTACTTTTATTTTCACTTATGGAGAGGCATAGGGAAAAAACACTCTCATCTTTTACTTTGGCGTAAATTATGGTCGCAGCTTTCAAATTAGGCATTACCAGCCAACACCATGGGGTTTTGGGAAATTTTCCGCCACCGGCCGTCCGGTGCGGGTATCTCACCACCAATTTTCCTACCCCTTCCGCTGCTGCGACTTAACACAAAGACACTCCACAAAAACTCATAAAACAAAGGGGAGGGAGGGTGGGAAACAGGTCCGGGTCCAGGAACAAAGAGACCGGAAGCTGGGCAGCGCAGTGACCTATATCCGATCAGGTCATACCACAGGAGCCGGGGGTAGCTGGTGAGTCTTTCCAGGGGGAGAAACCACCTAGCATTAGCATAGGGGGCCCGCAGTCAGGTGGCAGCATCTCAAATTTTGGCTGCAGTGCCCCTCAAACACACTTTGGGTTCAGTCTTTCCCCAGTTTGTCGATGAACATAACGTTTCCCATCAGACCCAAATAAATTACTTATTTTCATCACTAAAATGAACTGTGGACACTTCTCCTCTGTCCACACACCATGCTCCTCACCAAAGGTGAGTCTAGCCTTGTGATTCTTTCTACTAATGAGAGGTTTGGTCACTGCAGAGTGGACTTTCAGTCCAAATGCTCTTAAACATCGTGACACTGTGTGATGAGACAGATCCTTACCCTGTTCAGTGCTGAACTGGCGACCAATTCCAGCTGCAGTGTAGAAACAATTACCCATGGAGAGTCTCCGCATTATCCTGTCCTCTCTTACGAGGACGACCAGCCTTCTTGGGGGATTTGAACGCGTTTGTGATGTTGTAAAGATGCAATATATTCTAAATCACCAACATGGAACAACCAACTTCTCTAGCTATGGCTGATACGGTCACCCCTTTGGCCTCATCTGGACAACCTGCTGCCAGAGGGTTTCAGTCACTTTGGAACGGCACACCATTTTTGCAAAGTCAGTGCAAACTGGAAAGTTAGCCACCAGTTACATAGGGTTTGTCAGATAATTAAGGAGATTAGCACCAGGTGCAGATTAACACCAATAACTTGCAGGGATCTGAAAGTGTTCTCTAATTTTGATCCATGTTTTTCATTTATCTCATATACATTTTTATTTTGTGCTTTACAATAAAATCAGCTTATGAAATAAGCGGAAAATCCTGCGAGTTTCCTCATGTTAGGATATAATCACATAGGATGACACAATGACCGCAACATTTAGGAAATTGTGTGTTGTTTCCTAATTTTGATCTCTCCAGTGTGTGTGTGTGTGTGTGTATATATATATATATATATATATATATATATATACATATATATATATATATATATATATATATATATATATATATATTTATGTATATATATATATATATTATCGTAAAGCTGCAATGAATGACCTAAAGAAAGGTCAAAAAGTAATGTAAGAAATGTACTTAAGTAAAAAATGGGAAGGATAAGAATATTTTTTACATTTCCTGTGTTGCATTGTGTCCTTATGTTGTTTTGTTGTATTTCACTTTTCTTTATTATTTTTGATTTAGAAAAAATATATATGTTCTTTTTATATATCACATTCTTGCTGTTTCCAAATGGAGGACCTATACATCTTTTTTGACCGTCTGTTACCCCTTATCTTTGGGGATTGTGTAATCAGGACACCATTACTTATTTGCACTAATGGTGTTGTTTATCAGCTTTTAAGTGTTTCTTATCTTTGTGGTGTCCATATATAACTGGGCGCAACATAGTCCTCTCATCCAACCTGTATTACTGGGAGAGTGTAACTGGGTGTGTCATGGGTGTGTCATGGGTGACAGACAGTCATGTGGTTTCATTGATATAGGAGCTTTCCTGCTGGATTTTCATCTCTCCCCCTCTAGGACCCAGCAGGAGCTCAACTTCGATCCAGCTGCTGATCATCAGTATTCCCTTGGTGCTTATATACCTCTTCCTCCCTGAACTGGTACTGGTGATATTCAGTTCATTCTAGCTCTGTTTGCAAGCAGGTGGCTTGTACTCCTCTGTGGTATTGTTGCTGAACCTTTGCTGAACTTCTACCTGAGTCATCTGTGGATAAATAGTCCATGCATTTCCCCCTGTGTGTCCTCCTTGTGTCTTCCTTTAGCATTTAATGGGGTTGACGAAGAGCTCATCCCACCCATTCCCTATTTAGGGTCCAGCACTAGGGATACCTAAGGTCAGGTATACAGCTCGGCTCATAGGTGCAGAACCTATCTAGGGTGGTGAGGGACCATAGGGACCAGCGGTAGGTTTGGTCAAGGGTCACCATCTCCCCTTTACTTACCTGTCGACGCTCGCTTGGTACTTCTCCGTATCTAGCATGACAGAGAGGCAGTCCTACAAGAGTGAAATCTAATTCTTGGATTAGCCTACAGTACAAACTACGTATTAAGTGGTCTGAACATTAATTAAGGAATGAAGACTGAAATGATACTAGAGGGAATTTGTCAACAGTTGTTTGCTATGTAATCTGAGAGCAGAATGATGTAGGGGCAGAGACACTGATTCCAGCGATGTGTCACTTAGTTTACGGGATGCAGCAGTTAGGATACAATCACAGTTTTCTCTTCTGCTGCTCTTCTTCTAGCAGAGCTCGGAATGCTGAGCGGTATATAACTCCGCCCCCACCCCTGATTGTCAGCTTTCTGTATACATTGTATATTTATAGAAAACTGATGGGGTTGGACCAGGAGGCACGAGACACCTGATAATCTCCTGCTGATAAAACATTGATTTTATTGAAACTGCAAAACACAGCCTGGTAAGTGACACATCACTGGTTTCAGGCTCTTACAGTTAGGTCCAGAAATATTTGGACAGTGACACAATTTTGGCGAGTTGGGCTCTGCATGCCACCACATTGGATTTGAAATGAAACCTCTACAACAGAGTTCAAGTGCAGATTGTAACGTTTAATTTGAAGGTTTGAACAAAAATATCTGATAGAAATTGTAGGAATTGTACACGTTTCTTTACAAACACTCCACATTTTAGGAGGTCAAAAGTAATTGGACAAATAAACCAAACCCAAACAAAATATTTTTATTTTCAGTATTTTGTTGCGAATCCTTTGGAGGCAATCACTGCCTTAAGTCTGGAACCCATGGACATCACCAAACGCTGGGTTTCCTCCTTCTTAATGCTTTGCCAGGCCTTTACAGCCGCAGCCTTCAGGTCTTGCTTGTTTGTGGGTCTTTCCGTCTTAAGTCTGGATTTGAGCAAGTGAAATGCATGCTCAATTGGGTTAAGATCTGGTGATTGACTTGGCCATTGCAGAATGTTCCATTTTTTTGCACTCATGAACTCCTGGGTAGCTTTGGCTGTATGCTTGGGGTCATTGTCCATCTGTACTATGAAGCGCCGTCCGATCAACTTTGCGGCATTTGGCTGAATCTGGGCTGAAAGTATATCCCGGTACACTTCAGAATTCATCCGGCTACTCTTGTCTGCTGTTATGTCATCAATAAACACAAGTGACCCAGTGCCATTGAAAGCCATGCATGCCCATGCCATCACGTTGCCTCCATCATGTTTTACAGAGGATGTGGTGTGCCTTGGATCATGTGCCGTTCCCTTTCTTCTCCAAACGTTTTTCTTCCCATCATTCTGGTACAGGTTGATCTTGGTCTCATCTGTCCATAGAATACTTTTCCAGAACTGAGCTGGCTTCATGAGGTGTTTTTCAGCAAATGTAACTCTGGCCTGTCTATTTTTGGAATTGATGAATGGTTTGCATCTAGATGTGAACCCTTTGTATTTACTTTCATGGAGTCTTCTCTTTACTGTTGACTTAGAGACAGATACACCTACTTCACTGAGAGTGTTCTGGACTTCAGTTGATGTTGTGAACGGGTTCTTCTTCACCAAAGAAAGTATGCGGCGATCATCCACCACTGTTGTCATCCGTGGACGCCCAGGACTTTTTGAGTTCCCAAGCTCACCAGTCAATTCCTTTTTTCTCAGAATGTACCCGACTGTTGATTTTGCTACTCCAAGCATGTCTGCTATCTCTCTGATGGATTTTTTCTTTTTTTTCAGCCTCAGGATGTTCTGCTTCACCTCAATTGAGAGTTCCTTAGACCGCATGTTGTCTGGTCACAGCAACAGCTTCCAAATGCAAAGCCACACACCTGTAATCAACCCCAGACCTTTTAAGTACTTCATTGATTACAGGTAAACGAGGGAGACACCTTCAGAGTTAATTGCAGCCCTTAGAGTCCCTTGTCCAATTACTTTTGGTCCCTTGAAAAAGAGGAGGCTATGCATTACAGAGCTATGATTCCTAAACCCTTTCTCCGATTTGGATGTGAAAACTCTCATATTGCAGCTGGGAGTGTGCACTTTCAGCCCATATTATATATATATAATTGTATTTCTGAACATGTTTTTGTAAACAGCTAAAATAACAAAACTTGTGTCACTGTCCAAATATTTCTGGACCTAACTGTAGCCCCTACATCATGCTGCTCTCAGATTACATAGCAAAAACCTGATGAAAGATTCCCTTTAACTTAAGGTAACCACTAACATACAGTATGTAAATATATTTTTTGTTAAAGGTGTCCATAGTTTTTACATTTTATGATTAACTCAGTATACCATAACTTTACATTGTTGTGCCAAAAAGTGATTTCCACAAACTTTCATATCTCAAATTCTATTTGTAATTTTTTATTCTATGCGATGTGTAATGTTCCCATTGAGTAAATGGGAAATGCCCATCATCTGCTGGAGGAGGGATGATAATGTGCGTTTGGGATGAAATCAATGAACCAGGCTGCCGTGTTGGTGGAAGTCATTTTTTAGGTTTTTTTTCATATGTACAGTTTGCAGTCTGGATAACTAAGCTTCTTTAAAGGGTTGTCCACCATTATATTTATGAGCTACTGTCCTAAGCACTGCTGGATAGAAAAGGGCTCCTGTGCAAGAGCAGTATATGGGCCCTTTACAGCCCAAGATCTCACCATAATGCACAATTCCTCCTGCATTGGAGGTAGAAATGGGCCCCTGACCTCCTGGGCCCCTGTGCAGCTGCACCAATGATATGTCCCCCCCCCCCCCGGTCCTAAGAATAGATAATCAATTTATTACAGATTTAATCTTCAGGTTCCTTGAAGTGACTGACTTATATGATGGTTGTTGCCACCACCAAGTCGCCATATAGTTACAGTTTTGCAATTCATCATTATGGCTCTGTGCCTGGAGACCCCCCAGAGAAACAATTATGCATTAGATATATTTGAATTAATTATTAGATTTCTGCAAAAGTCTTGGACTCAAGGTTTGGAAATTCCTTAAAGGGAACCTGTCATCAGGTTTTTCCCTTATAAGCTGCGGCCACCACCAGTAGGCTCTTATATACGGCATTCCAGAATACTGTATATAAAGAGCCCAGACCGCTCTGTATAACATAAAAAACACCTTTATAATACTCATCTAGGGGGCAGTCTGTTCTTATGGATGTCACTGGTCTCGATTCGGTGCCTCCTCTTTTCCTTCTATCGCCATCCTCCTGCCCAGCCCTTTTGCATGATGCGTCCTGCATCCTTCACACAGAGGCCTCCATTGTGTCCTGCGCATGCGCACTTTGATCTGCTCAGCTGAGGTCATAGCAAAATACTGTAGTGCACATGCGCAGGTGATCTTTAATCTTTCCTCGCACCTGGGCATTACAGCGCTTTGCTCTGCCCTCAGCCGAGCAGATGAAAGTGCGCATGCGCAGGAGCACAATGGAGACCTCTGTGTGAATGACGCAGGACACATCATACACACAGGACAGGCATGAGAAAAGGTCAAAGACCACCTGCGCATGCGCACTACAGTATTTTAATCTGCCCGCAGCCGAGCAGATCAAAGCGCGCATGCGCAGGAGCACAATGGAGACTTCTGTGTGAATGACGCAGGACGCATCATACACACGGGGCTGGGAAGGAGGACGGTGACTGCACAAGATAAAGGAGGCGCCGGACTGAGACCAGCGACACCGACCGGACCAGACCACCCCCTAAGTGAGTATAATAAAGGTGTTTTTTACATTATACAGAACAGCCTGGGCTCTTATATACAGTATTCTTGAATTCTGGTGGTGGCAGCAACTTATAGGGCAAAAACCTGGTGACCGGTTCCCTTTAAGACTGGAAAAAGAAGGAAAAACACAAACTTTGCGCCTGTCTCTCTACTGTTGAAATGTTGGTGGGAAAGTGTGTGAGGATAGCTATGCACATAAGTCGAGTGCTCCCTCAGACGTCTGTTCACATGTCCGTTTTTCATCCAAAATTGTCAATGCAAATCTATGGGTCTGTGAAAATCTCAGACCGCATTTGGATGACACTTGAGCACAGTGCAATTTTCATGGACTATCAGAATGGAGAAGGTGGAGAAACTTTCTTTTTTTTCTCCCCATGCATGAGAAAACCTAATGAGTCTCGGATCAAACTGTGATCAAATTCTGGTCAAAATAATCTGTCCAATTGTCTAGACTGAACAAATCGGATTCTTGAATGAGCCGGAAGTCAGATTTATGAATTGCAACAATTGACCATGTTACATGGGGAAATATATCCACAAGGAGTATAAGTGTTTAGTGCTACCTAAAAATGGCTGGGTCGGATGTTAAAGGGGTTGGCCACTCCATCAATATCTTATCAGTGAAGTTGCACCATTCGGCACTCCTGACTGTCAGCTGTTATCAGCACTTTTAGGAAGTTCTCAGATTCCGCCAGAACACAGCAGCGCCGTCATTTCTATAGTGGCCGCAACCGGTACTGCAGATCTACCCCTATTCAAATTAATAGGGGCTGGATCAGTACCACCTGGATGAATTAGATCGCACATAGATTTTTAAAAAGAAAAAAATTGTGGTGCTTTATCATGCGTTTTGGATAATACGAGGCACATAAGACGGCCCCTCTATTGTCCGGGAAACTTTCTTAGGTATTTTCTACCTAAGTTGTACTAACTCACCCATTTTATTAGGTAGAGCTATGTTGCAAGTCTTTAAGACAAAAAAAAAATAAGTGCAAATGTGATGATGGTTAATGGTAAACTGTCTGCAGACGTTCCGAGCCGGCACCTTACAATACAAGGGCTTCAGCCCAGGAAGTCTTTCTGGTCTAGAAAGTCGTAAATCTTTATTACCCGATTAGAAAACCCACCTATGTAAACTAGTATAACTTAATGTAGCATAAAACGGCCCTGTCCCCTTTCTAGTGGCCAGTGGGATCTCCATGGAGTGCATTAGTGACCCAGCATGGCGCCTCGGCACTCACTACTCTGGGGCCATTAACAGTCCATCCTTCACATTTACTGGATGGGAAAACACATGCATTACGCTCCTGATATAGACTTCCCGGGTTTATTAGGCTTGGGGGGGTTGGGGGCTTTACAGTGGGATTTTTTTTCCATTTTAGATCAATGGTGTTTTTACAGGACAATTTATAGATGTCATCCCCCCCCCATGAAAGCAATTGCTGTTTTATAGGGAATGTGGCTCCTCCAACCATCTGTATCACTCTGCAGAATGCAGACACTTGGGGATCGTTCATCAGCAAACGGCGACAGAGACATTCGGGCGTTTAATATTCAGTATGATTTCTGGTTTTAAAGTAAAAACACAGAATGAACAATAGGAGTGGAAACACGAGGGTGAACGCAGTGACCAGCATTACACGCAATCAGTGGGCTGTAGATTGGCCAGTACGGGAACATTACCATATTATTCTTCAAAGCAACATGATAAAATGGACGGATTTCTGCCATAGGCAAGACGTTTTTACAAGGGCATTGTTACACAACTTCCAGTACCTCTGCTACCTGTCTGCAGCGTCCAGGACACTTCCAGGACCTCTGCTATTGGTCTCGTGTCTGCCTGCAGCTTCCAGTACCTCTGCTATGTTTCCTGTCTACGTGCGGTTTCCAGTACCTCTGCTATCAGTTTCCTGTCTACGTGCGGTTTCCAGTACTTCTGCTATCACTTTCCTGTCTACGTGCTGCTTCCAGTACCTCTGGTACCTGTCTGTGGTCAACAAGACGTTTTCTATCTGCATGTGGCTTCCAGTACCTCTGCTATCACTTTCATGTCTGCCTGCGGCTTTCAGTACCTCTGCTATCACTTTCCTGTCTGCCTGCGGCTTCCAGTACCTCTGCTATCACTTTCCTGTCTTCCTGCGGCTTCCAGTACCTCTGCTATCACTTTCCTGTCTGCCTGCGGCTTCCAGTACCTCTGCTATCACTTTCTTGTCTACGTGCTGCTTCCAATACCTCTGGTACCTGTCTGTGGTCAACAAGACGTTTCCTATCTGCATGTGGCTTCCAGTACCTCTGCTATCACTTTCCTGTCTGCCTGCGGCTTTCAGTACCTCTGCTATCACTTTCCTGTCTTCCTGCGGCTTCCAGTACCTCTGCTATCACTTTCCTGTCTACCTGCGACTTCCAGTACCTCTGCTGTCACTTTCCTGTTTGCCTGTGGCTTCCAGTACCTCTGCTATCAGTTTCATGTCTACCTGCGGCTTCTAGTACCTCTATCACTTTCCTGTCTGCCTGCGGCTTTCAGTACCTCTGCTATCACTTTCCTGTCTTCCTGCGGCTTCCAGTACCTCTGCTATCACTTTCCTGTCTGCCTGCGGCTTCCAGTACCTCTGCTATCACTTTCCTGTCTTCCTGCGGCTTCCAGTACCTCTGCTATCACTTTCTTGTCTGCCTGCGGCTTCCAGTACCTCTGCTATCACTTTCCTGTCTACGTGCTGCTTCCAGTACCTCTGGTACCTGTCTGTGGTCAACAAGACGTTTCCTATCTGCATGTGGCTTCCAGTACCTCTGCTATCACTTTCCTGTCTGCCTGCGGCTTTCAGTACCTCTGCTATCACTTTCCTGTCTTCCTGCGGCTTTCAGTACCTCTGCTATCACTTTCCTGTCTTCCTGCGGCTTCCAGTACCTCTGCTGTCACTTTCCTGTTTGCCTGTGGCTTCCAGTACCTCTGCTATCAGTTTCCCGTCTACCTGCGGTTTCCCATACCTCTGCTATCACTTTCCTGTCTACGTGCGGCTTCCAGTACCTCTGGTACTAGTGTGCAGTCTCCAGGACATCTCCTGTCTGTCTGCATCTTCCAGTATTTCTGCTACCTATCTCAGGTCTCCAGGACATTTCCTGTCTGCCTGCGGCTTCTAGTACCCCTGCTACTGGTCCCTTGTCTGCCTCCAACTTTCAGTACTTCTGATATCAGTTTCCTGTCTACCTGCATCTTCCAGTACCTCTGCTACCTGTCTGCGGTCTCCAGGACATCTCCTGTCTGCCTACAGCTTCCAATACCTCTGCTTCCAGTTTCCTTTCTACCTGTGGCTTCCAGTACTTCTGCTACCAGTCTCCTGTCTGCCTGCAACTTCCAGTATCTCTGCTACCTGTTTGCCTGCAACTTCCAGTACCTCTGCTACCAGTCTCGTGTCTGCCTGCAGCGTCCAGTACCTCTGCTGCCTGCTTCCCAGCTTCTCGTACCTTTTCCACCTGTTTTGTGCATGTCTCCCCTGCCTGCTGCACTGACAACAGTGGTCCATGTGCCTGCCTGAACTTTGGGCTTGAACGAGGTGAGCCTAATCAGGCTGATACCAACTGAATGTGGACAGTCCTCATACAGGATATATGTGTTCAGCAGCACATTCACTGTTTACACGGTGCATTGTGCTGCCAACAGTGATGTCTTATAGAACTGCATAGATGATACAATCAGCCCAGGAATTAACGTTTTGCTTGTTTACATAGGCTACTGATCAAGAATACACTTTTTATGAGCTGATAATAGCCATTTCAAAAGGGCTGATAGACACCTTTTACATTGAAAAATGTTTTCAACCATGTTAGAAGTTACCTTTTGGCTTATAAAATTGCAGTTTCACTTCCAATCTTCACTCTTTAGTTCACTTTCAGACCCTGCGAATTTACAGCCTGATCCACGTTTGGGTTCTTCTATTGAGGGAGCGTCTCTTGCAGTAATACAGGCTGGATGTGAGGTCTGTGTGTGTCCAGGATGCACATATCAGCACAGCTTCTATCCTGCATTCATTTCCTTTTCCTGTTCTTTCCTCTGTATCTGGTGCCTGTTTTCTCTGCACTCCCTGAGACTGTAAATGCTTTCTCACCTCTCCACTGTAGATATCTTCACAGACTACTCCCTGCTGCCATCTCAGAGAATGAGAAAAGTGAGTAGAAGGAGCAGAGAAAGACATCACAAGGGCTCTAATTGAGCTGTGAGATTTTTGCAGATCACTTTGCTAGATTAAGGAATTTTAAGAGACTGCAGCAGAAAAGAAGCACAGAATGAAAATGGTTTAGAAAGTTCCTTAAAGGGGCTGTCAACTACAATGAGCAATAAAAAAAAAATCTGTGCAAAGCTATACATAGTCTAGAAAGGTACAAATCTGGAAAACCAATTACACATAAGTAGCAACAAACCAGTCATCAGGAACATAAGAGCATTGAAGAGCGCAAAAACTAGAATCCGAGCAGCGAAAGAAGACGCCGGAGGTTTCCCTTCATTAACAAAATTTGCCTTTGGGCAACGAATGATAGAAAGCAAAGAAACCAATATTATTTACCCCTTATATAGCTGCTTCTCCTGCGCCGCTGATATAGTGGTCGCCATTTATATTGGAAGTGATAATGTCCTGTCAATCACTCATCTGACCGCTGCAGACAATCACTGTCCTTAAAGGTTATGGATCAAATATGTCAACATCACTGCCAGTAATTGGCATCAAGTGATTCAAGGGGAAGGTGACACTTATTTCTTCATTATATAAAGTGTCGAGTTCCAGGGCAGGGATTGTAAAATCACTGAAAACCCCATTAGTCTATTGGTATAAGAATCTTCAGTCCATTGCAAGTTCTCAGGGATGATTAAAGTGAAGTGTTAATCAGAAAATGACCGATTGTTTAAAGAAGGATTTATACTAAATTTTTAGTTTTTTTCCACATCATGATCTTTATTGAGAAGCAAAATTAACAATCGCACTTTTCATACTGGAGATTTGTTTTAATATTCATACTTGCTGTCCTTTCAGAGTTTTCAGCAGACTCCTCATCAGAGGCAGGATAACAATGACTGTTAGCACCTCCAGATACAGTAGATAACACTGGAATCACAATAGGTGATTTCACAGCTCACCTCCGCCTCCTCATGTACAGTGACTGACAACACTTCTATATACAAATAAGACCAAAAAAGTAAAAACCGAATACAAGGGTCTATAATACATACAAAATATTTTATTAATTAAAAACCATTTGATCTCAAGAGACACAGCCGGAGCTGGACAATAGGCGTCACAATCCAAACAATCATATCATCCCTGTCTCAGAGTTCAATATAAATAGGGAGCATATGTATATATAAATACAAAAATGTATCACAGCATTATATATAATCAAGGATTCTATATACAGCAGATAACACAGATCCACCATTCACAATAGGTGATATCACAGCTCACCTCCTCCCCCTCCTAAATAGTGACTGATAACACCTCTATAAACAGTCAATATCACCTATTGTGACTGGTGGATCTGTGTTATCGATTGTTTATAGAAGTGTTATCAGTCACTATTTAGGAGGGGAAGGAGGTGGGCTGTGCTATCACCTATTGTGACTGGTGGATCTGTGTTATCACAACTCACCTCCTCCTTCTCCTAAATAGTGACGGATAACACCTCTATAGACAGTAGATAACACTGGATCCACCATTCACAATAGGTGATGTCACAGCTCACCCCCTCCTGTACAATGACTGATAACACCTCTATATATAGTAGATCACGCAGGATCTACTAATCACAATAGGTGATGTTACAGCTCACCTCCCTATCCTCATGTTCAATGACTGACAACACCTCTATATACAGTAGATAACACAGATCTACCATTCCCAATAGTTGATATCCCAGATCACCTCCTCCTCACATAGAATCTACCATTCACAATATGTGGTGTCACAGCTCACCTCCTCCTCCTCCTGTGCAATGCCTGATAACACCTCTATATACAGTAGATAACACAGATCTACCATTCCCAATAGTTGATATCACAGCTCACCTCCTCCTCACATAGGATCTACCATTCACAATAGGTGGTGTCACAGCTCACCTCCTCCTCCTGTGCAATGACTGATAACACCCCTATATACAGTAGATAATACTTTTATAGAATGACTTTTGGTAGAAGAGTCCTTAAAAAAAATAAGCTGATCACACAGTGTCAGAACATATTCGAGGGTCTTAAGGCCCTGTCACACAGAGATAAATCTGTGGCAGATCTGTGGTTGCAGTGAAATTGTGGACAATCAGTGCCAGGTTTGTTGCCGTGTACAAATGGAACAATATGTCCATGATTTCACTGCAACCACAGATCTGCCAAAGATTTATCTCTGTGTGTAGAGTGGCCTTTAGTGTCAGCTTTGAAAATGAAAAAAGAAGTGGAAGAGACATAAAAGACTACAATGATGGAATTAGGATGATGAGAGTGCTGGGGGATGATGAGAGTGCTGGGGGATGATGAGAGTGATGGGGGATGATGAGAGTGATGGGGGATGATGAGACTGATGGGGGATGATGAGAGTGATGGGGATGATGAGAGTGATGGAGGATGATGAGAGTGTTGGAGGATGATGAGAGTGATGGAGGATGATGAGAGTTATGGGGGATGATGAGACTGATGGGGGATGATGAGAGTGATGGGGATGATGAGAGTGATGGAGGATGATGAGAGTGATGGAGGATGATGAGAGTGATGGGGGATGATGAGAGTGATGGGGGATGATGAGACTGATGGGGGATGATGAGAGTGATGGGGATGATGAGAGTGATGGGGATGATGAGAGTGATGGGGATGATGAGAGTGATGGAGGATGATGAGAGTGATGGAGGATGATGAGAGTGATGGAGGATGATGAGAGTGATGGAGGATGATGAGAGTGATGGAGGATGATGAGAGTTATGGGGGATGATGAGAGTGCTGGAGGATGATGAGAGTGATGGAGGATGATGAGAGTGATGGGGGATGATGAGAGTGATGGGGGATGATGAGAGTGATGGAGGATGATGAGAGTGATGGGGGATGATGAGAGTGATGGGGGATGATGAGAGTGATGGGGGATGATGAGAGTGATGGAGGATGATGAGTGATGGAGGGTGATGAGAGTGATGGGGGATGATGAGAGTGATGGAGGATGATGAGAGTGATGGAGGGTGATGAGAGTGATGGAGGGTGATGAGAGTGATGGAGGGTGATGAGAGTGATGGAGGGTGATGAGAGTGATGGAGGGTGATGAGAGTGATGGAGGGTGATGAGAGTGATGGGGTATGATGAGTGATGGGGGATGATGAGAGTGATGGGGATGATGAGAGTGATGGAGGGTGATGAGAGTGATGGAGGGGGATGAGAGTGATGGAGAGTGATGAGAGTGATGGAGGGTGATGAGAGTGATGGAGGGTGATGAGAGTGATGGAGGGTGATGAGAGTGATGGAGGGTGATGATAGTGATGGAGGGTGATGAGAGTGATGGGGGATGATGAGTGATGGGGGATGATGAGAGTGATGGGGGATGATGAGAGTGATGGAGCGTGATGAGAGTGATGGAGGGTGATGAGAGTGATGGAGGGTGATGAGAGTGATGGAGGGTGATGAGAGTGATGGAGGGTGATGAGAGTGATGGAGGGTGATGAGAGTGATGGAGGGTGATGAGAGTGATGGAGGATGATGAGAGTGATGGAGGGTGATGAGAGTGATGGAGGGTGATGAGAGTGATGGAGGGTGATGAGAGTGATGGAGGGTGATGAGAGTGATGGGGGATGATGAGAGTGATGGAGGGTGATGAGAGTGATGGGGGATGATGAGAGTGATGGAGGGTGATGAGAGTGATGGAGGGTGATGAGAGTGATGGAGGGTGATGAGAGTGATGGAGGGTGATGAGAGTGATGGAGGGTGATGAGAGTGATGGAGGATGATGAGAGTGATGGAGGGTGATGAGAGTGATGGAGGGTGATGAGAGTGATGGAGGGTGATGAGAGTGATGGAGGGTGATGAGAGTGATGGAGGGTGATGAGAGTGATGGGGGATGATGAGTGATGGGGGATGATGAGAGTGATGGGGGATGATGAGAGTGATGGAGGGTGATGAGAGTGATGGAGGGTGATGAGAGTGATGGAGGGTGATGAGAGTGATGGAGGATGATGAGAGTGATGGAGGATGATGAGAGTGATGGAGGGTGATGAGAGTGATGGAGGGTGATGAGAGTGATGGAGGGTGATGAGAGTGATGGGGGATGATGAGTGATGGGGGATGATGAGAGTGATGGGGGATGATGAGAGTGATGGAGGGTGATGAGAGTGATGGAGGGTGATGAGAGTGATGGAGGGTGATGAGAGTGATGGAGGGTGATGAGAGTGATGGAGGGTGATGAGAGTGATGGAGGATGATGAGAGTGATGGAGGATGATGAGAGTGATGGAGGGTGATGAGAGTGATGGAGGGTGATGAGAGTGATGGAGGGTGATGAGAGTGATGGAGGGTGATGAGAGTGATGGAGGGTGATGAGAGTGATGGAGGGTGATGAGAGTGATGGAGGGTGATGAGAGTGATGGAGGATGATGAGAGTGATGGAGGGTGATGAGAGTGATGGAGGGTGATGAGAGTGATGGAGGGTGATGAGAGTGATGGGGGATGATGAGAGTGATGGAGGGTGATGAGAGTGATGGAGGGTGATGAGAGTGATGGGGGATGATGAGAGTGATGGAGGGTGATGAGAGTGATGGAGGGTGATGAGAGTGATGGAGGGTGATGAGAGTGATGGAGGGTGATGGAGGGTGATGAGAGTGATGGAGGGTGATGAGAGTGATGGAGGATGATGAGAGTGATGGAGGGTGATGAGAGTGATGGAGGGTGATGAGAGTGATGGAGGGTGATGAGAGTGATGGAGGGTGATGAGAGTGATGGAGGATGATGAGAGTGATGGAGGGTGATGAGAGTGATGGAGGATGATGAGAGTGATGGAGGGTGATGAGAGTGATGGGGGATGATGAGTGATGGGGGATGATGAGAGTGATGGGGGATGATGAGAGTGATGGAGCGTGATGAGAGTGATGGAGGGTGATGAGAGTGATGGAGGGTGATGAGAGTGATGGAGGGTGATGAGAGTGATGGAGGGTGATGAGAGTGATGGGGGATGATGAGTGATGGGGGATGATGAGAGTGATGGGGGATGATGAGAGTGATGGAGCGTGATGAGAGTGATGGAGGGTGATGAGAGTGATGGAGGGTGATGAGAGTGATGGAGGGTGATGAGAGTGATGGAGGGTGATGAGAGTGATGGAGGGTGATGAGAGTGATGGAGGGTGATGAGAGTGATGGAGGATGATGAGAGTGATGGAGGGTGATGAGAGTGATGGAGGGTGATGAGAGTGATGGAGGGTGATGAGAGTGATGGAGGGTGATGAGAGTGATGGAGGGTGATGAGAGTGATGGAGGGTGATGAGAGTGATGGAGGATGATGAGAGTGATGGAGGGTGATGAGAGTGATGGGGGATGATGAGTGATGGGGGATGATGAGAGTGATGGGGGATGATGAGAGTGATGGAGCGTGATGAGAGTGATGGAGGGTGATGAGAGTGATGGAGGGTGATGAGAGTGATGGAGGGTGATGAGAGTGATGGAGGGTGATGAGAGTGATGGGGGATGATGAGTGATGGGGGATGATGAGAGTGATGGGGGATGATGAGAGTGATGGAGCGTGATGAGAGTGATGGAGGGTGATGAGAGTGATGGAGGGTGATGAGAGTGATGGAGGGTGATGAGAGTGATGGAGGGTGATGAGAGTGATGGAGGGTGATGAGAGTGATGGAGGGTGATGAGAGTGATGGAGGGTGATGAGAGTGATGGAGGGTGATGAGAGTGATGGAGGGTGATGAGAGTGATGGAGGGTGATGAGAGTGATGGAGGGTGATGAGAGTGATGGAGGGTGATGAGAGTGATGGAGGGTGATGAATGAGAAAGGAGAAAGAGAGGAATATGTAATTCTTCCACCAAATCCATCGATGTGGCCTCACGACCTCCACATTCTTACCATTGGGATAAAGCATTGCTGAGAGCTCCATTATTTCCCGTTGTGTATGTACACAATGTATCACACATGATTCCAGCTCTGGGAGCCGCACTTTGCTGGCTGCGGCCGTCCAGCTCTCTACAGCATATTATGTATTCATTATGTAAATGTAATTAGAGATCCCTGCATATGTATCGCCATATGGCCGCCCACCGTCGCTGGCGGATAAACCTGCATCTATGGGCACAGCTATGATTCATGCAAATAAATGGGCGATTTATTTATAATTTATGCCTTTACTGGGGATAAAAATGTTTTCTCCAGAACATGAATATTACTGAGATTTCTAACTTTGCTTTTCCTTGGTGATATTTGTTACAAAAATCATTATTTCTTACCTCTTCAGATCGCAAGATCTTTTGATTTAAAGCTGATGCCCATGAGATCGTGGGAGGGGGAGTAGGCGAGCTGTGACATCACCTATTGTGAATGATGGATCCTGTGTTATCTACTGTATATAGAGGTGTTATCAGCCATTGTACAGGAGAGGAGAAGGTGAGCTGTGATATCACCTATTGTGAATGATGGATCCTGTGTTATCTACTGTATATAGAGGTGTTATCAGCCATTGTAATGGAGAAGGAGGTGAGCTGTGACATCACCTATTGTGAATGGTGAATCCTGTGTTATCTACAGTATATAGAGGGGTTATCAGTCATTGTACAGGGAAAGGAGGAGGTGAGCTGTGATATTACCTATTGTGAATAATGGATATTGTGTTATATACTGTATATAGAGGTGTTATCAGTCATTGTACAGGAGGAGGAGGTGAGCTGTGATATAACCTATTGTGAATGGTGGATCCTGTGTTTTCTCTGGACCCGTAGAAGCGTTGAACAAAGACGCGAAATGGCCGTCGCCCGACGTGCCCTGTGTAACCCCTCCCCCGTGCCTTCACTTGTAACCAGTTGATGGAATAAAAGGGTTTTTTGACACAACTATTGCGGTGAGTGCCTTTTGTTCTACCATTTTCTTGTTCTATTGCTGTTGTGTGATTGGCCATTTGGTGAATTCCAGTTGCTCCTCGCGTTCTCATACTGCACTGTCTTTTTAAGTTATTTTGTGACTTTCTTAAAGTATTTTACAAAAACTCCTTTCTTTACAATCTACTCACTTTAGATCACTTATATCATTTTTATGAGCTTGTTAGTTCCTCCCCAGGAACCTGCTGTCCATAGCCGGAGCGGAGGCCCGTCCTGTCCGTAGCCGGAGCGGAGGCCCATCCTGTCCATAGCCGGAGCGGAGGCCCATCCTGTCCGTAGCCGAAGCGGAGGCCCATCCTGTCCGTAGCCAGAGCGGAGGCCCATCCTGTCCGTAGCCGGAGAGGAGGCCCATCCTGTCCATAGCCGGAGCGGAGGCCCATCCTGTCCATAGCCGGAGGGGAGGCCCATCCTGTCCGTAGCTGGAGCGGAGGCCCATCCTGTCCGTAGCCGGAGCGGAGGCCCATCCTGTCCGTAGCCGGAGAGGAGGCCCATCCTGTCCGTAGCCGGAGCGGAGGCCCATCCTGTCCGTAGCCGGAGCGGAGGCCCATCCTGTCCGTAGCCGGAGCGGAGGCCCATCACACCGGCATCTCCATGGACTTTGTATATTCCCCCGTATACTATATTTTCCAATAACATCCCATTGGTCCATTGGTCCAGACGCCGATCTCTGTGCAAATCACATTGCAAGGTCTGCAAGGGACAGGCCCTGATATAGGTAATGGCGCCCTGTGTACAAACAAGGCTATGGAATATGTGTGTGCTGTACCAGCCTGTAGGCTCATGTTCGTCTGTAAGCAGCGGTTGCCTAAGCTATAACAATTAGACAAGGACGGGGCGACCTTGGGGCTTTCTAAATGTTTCTAAGAACCAAATTGCAGGAGGCAGTGTGTTTTCCCTTTAAATGGATCCGGCTTGCATCACTCGGACTCCCCTGAGCCGCTCTCGGCAGTGGCTTTCCTCCCCGAGGCCTACAAGCGCTGCAGTGTATCTGCTGCTGGAAAGGCAGGAAGAACTGGATTAATTTTTACTTAACCCGAGGGAAATATTTGTAACCAAAGACATTTAGCTGTCTAGTTATCAGCGCAGTGCGAATGAATCAGTGCAAGCGAGTCCGCGTGTAAACCGTGAAGAGCGGCGGTGATCCTGTGTCCTCTGTGTCTGCTCCACCACCTTCACCTGCCGTGTGATCAAGTGCTGAAAAAACACAAGCCGAGATTGCAAAAGCGGAGCTGAATCTGATCAATGACTATAGATTTTAGCATTTCCCTCCAAGCTTATGATATTGATGACCTATCCCAAGGATAGGCAAAAATGTCGGGGTCTGAAATCCCTAAGTATCAGTTGTTTCTTCTTTTATATTAGCTCCGTCAGCTGCAAAATATAAACAATGTATGCATCCAAAACGGTGCAGCTCAGTATGCAGTGTAGTGGTCATTCTTGGGTATTGCAGCTCGGCCCCCATTTTGGGTATTGCAACTCAGTCCCTATTTTCGGTATTGCAGCTCTGCCCCTATTTTGGATATTGCAGCTCTGCCCCTATTTTGGATATTGCAGCTCAGCCCCTATTTTGGGTATTGCAGCTAGGTCCCTATTTTGGGTATTGCAGCTTGGCCCCTATTTTGTGTATTGCAGCTCGGACCCTATTTTGGGTATTGGAGCTCGGACCCTATTTTGGGTATTACAGCTCGGCCCCTCTTTTGGGTATTGCAGCTCAGCCCCTCTTTTCGGTATTGCAGCTCGGCCCCTCTTTTGGGTATTGCAGCTCGGCCCCTCTTTTAGGTATTGCAGCTCAGCCCCTCTTTTGGGTATTGCAGATCGGCCCCTCTTTTGGGTATTGCAGCTTGGCCACTATTTTGGGTAGTGCAGCTCGGCCCCTATTTTGGGTATTGCGGCTCGGTCCCTCTTTTGGGTAGTGCAGCTTGGCCTCTATTTTGGGTAGTGCAGCTTGGCCTCTATTTTGGGTATTGCAGCTCGGCCCCTATTTTGGGTATTGCAGCTCTGCCCCTATTTTGGGTAGTGCAGCTCGGCCCCTATTTTGGGTATTGCAGCTCGGCCCCTATTTTGGGTATTGCAACTCAACCCCTATTTTTGGTATTGCAGCTCAGCCCCTATTTTGGGTAGTGCAGCTCAGCCCCTATTTTGGGTATTGCAGCTCGGCCCCTATTTTGGGTATTGCAACTCAACCCCTATTTTTGGTATTGCAGCTCAGCCCCTATTTTGGGTAGTGCAGCTCAGCCCCTATTTTGGGTATTGCAGCTCGGCCCCTATTTTGGGTATTGCAACTCAACCCCTATTTTTGGTATTGCAGCTCAGCCCCTATTTTGGGTAGTGCAGCTCGGCCCCTATTTTGGGTATTGCAGCTCGGCTCTTTTGGGTAGTGCAGCTTGGCCTCTATTTTGGGTATTGCAGCTCGGCCCCTATTTTGGGTATTGCAGCTCGGCCCCTATTTTGGGTATTACAGCTCGGCCCCTATTTTGGGTATTGCAACTCAGCCCCTATTTTTGGTATTGCAGCTCAGCCCCTATTTTGGGTATTGTAGCTCGGCCCCTATTTTGGTATTGCACCTCAGCCGATATTTTTGGTATTGCAGCTCAGCCCCTATTTTGGATATTGCAGCTCGGCCCCTATTTTGGGTATTGCAGCTTGGCCACTATTTTGGGTACTGCAGCTCGGCCACTATTTTGGATATTGCAGCTCGGCCCCTATTTTGGGTATTGCAGCTTGGCCCCTATTTTGGGTATTGCAGCTCGGACCCTATTTTGGGTATTGCAGCTCAGCCCCTATTTTGGGTATTGCACCTCAGCCGATATTTTTGGTATTGCAGCTCAGCCCCTATTTTGGATATTGCAGCTCAGCCCCTATTTTGGGTATTGCAGCTTGGCCCCTATTTTGGGTATTTCAGCTCGGACCCTATTTTGGGTATTGCAGCTCAGCCCCTATTTTGGGTATTGCAGCTCAGCCCCTATTGTACTGAATGGGATCTGATTTGCAATACTAAGAACGGCCACTACATGGCGTATGCAGCTGTTTACACCAGTTGCTGCCTAAGCTAAAAATCAATGTGGGGTCAGGTTTTGGGTGTTGGGTGCCCAACCACCACCGTTTTGATATTGGTAAACAATCTTTAGGATAGCTCATCAATATAAACCTGGAAAGCCATTTTTTTTTGGGTTGCCCAAAGCTGGTGCCTGGTTAGGTTGCTTGACTGCTTTTTTAACTCCCATGGAAGTGAGTTTAAAGAGCCCATCCATCCCTGCCTGCATACAGCGGATTGCAAAACCAATATTTGGGTTTCGGTTATGAGGACCTACATATCATGGGAAGCCACAAGGTCACCAAGTGGAACCCATCAATGTATATTGGTTTCTGTTGATGGGACCATAATTTTTGGGGAAAAAAAGGCAAATAGAGCCTATGACCATGCCTAGATGTGAGCCTAGACTTACCAATCTAAGGCTTAGTTTACATGTCCTGTAGTCATCCATGAGAACGATCCGTTGGGAAACTGATTTCTGTCGGATCCGGTTTTTCAACATTGGAGTCTATGGAGAATGGATTCTTTAACGGATTGCTATTTAGCCTACTTGCAATTGTGTACGGATCCGTTACAGATGGATAATAAATAGCAATCCGTTAACGGATCCGTTCTCCATAGACTCCAATGTTAAAAATCGGATTCAGCCGACATCAGTTAAAAAAGTTGTGTTTGCAGAACTTATTTGCAAATGGATCTCTAACGGATGATTATAGGACATGTGAAACCAGCCTAATAATAAAGCTAGACCTAAACTGTATAGATGCCGATGCAGCAGGGTGACGGCCCCGGGCAGCGCCATCAACCGGTAGTGCCATTAACTGGCAGTGCTATTCCATTGCAGCCATGTATTCAAGGGCAGCACAGCTTTTAGTTGTGGGCTATGATGATACAATGTTGTTATGGGGTGCACGGATACATTGTCGTTATTATTTACTAATACCATTAACCTCATAAACCTACCTTGGTCTTTATGCGCTGGAGCAGCCGGCAGCTTCCGCGCTCACATCCTCCAATCTGCTCCCATTGTAATGTAAATGACTTCACATCTGTACCGTCTAATCATGTTTTCCTGCAAAGATCAATGAAAACATCAATTAGATTTTCGCAGCGTTAACTTATTTGTTCCAGCTCGTGTTTCTTTAATTCGCAAAAATGCGGATTTTACATTTTCAATGGAAAAAAAAATTGCATTTTAAGGAGATCTTGATATCAAAGATACAGTTATTTCACTGTACAGGCGAGGAATAAAAAATGAGCATCTGCAGTATAGGAATATCAGGCTGGAAACAAAAAAAGACATAGGGATGGCACGGTGGCTCAGTGGTTAGCACTGCAGTCTTGTGGTGGCTCAGTGTTTAGCACTGCAGTCTTGTGGGGGCTCATTGGTTAGCACTGCAGCCTTGTGGTGGCTCAGTGGTTAGCACTGCAATCTTGTGGTGGCTCAGTGGTTAGCACTGCAGTCTTGTGGTGGCTCAGTGGTTAGCACTCCAGTCTTGTGGTGGCTCAGTGGTTAGCACTGTAGTCTTGTGGTGGCTCAGTGGTTAGCACTGTAGTCTTGTGGTGGCTCAGTGGTTAGCATTGTAGTCTTGTGGTGCTCAGTGGTTAGCACTGCAGTCTTGTGGTGGCCCAGTGGTTAGCACTGGAGTCTTGTAGTGGCTCAGTGGTTAGCACTGCAGTCTTGCAGTGCTGGGGTCGTGGGTTCAAATCCCACCAAGGATACCATCTGCAAGGAGTTTGTATGTTCTCCCCGTGTTTGGTGGGTTTCTTCCGGGTTCTCCGGTTTCCTCCCACATTCCAAAAACATACAAATAGGGAATTTAGATTGTGAGCCCCAATGGGGACAGTGTTCCTGATGTATGTAAAGCGCTGCGGAATATGTTAGCGCTATATAAAAATAAAGATTTGATTTTTTTTTTAGGGATAGAATGAACAGATTATTTAGTTTTCGCTTGGGTTGACCTGTTAAGGCAGCTTATTTATTTTTTTTTTTCTATACAGCCTCGGAAAATTAGATTGACACAATGCCCCCATCTAACAAGCATTACACCCATTGTAATTAGTAAACCATCCTTGTAATGCATATATGGGGGCATACACAGAGGAAAAGGGGCCCCATTGCAACATTTTTAGAGGAGGCTCCTTATGATGGTTGCAGAAACGACCAACTCATAAACATATCAGACAGTTGGTCTTGATACCTGCAGGCTCGGACTGGCCCACCGGACAGCAGGAGAATCCTCTGGTGGGCCCCTTTACAGTAGTATGTCACTAATCCCACAGACAGCATAATACACTGCAATGGAAAAGTATTACAATGTATTTATATAAATGATGAAAATATCTTATGGTAAGGTCCAGGCTTGGTCTGGCCCACCGGAGGACAGGAGAATCCTCTGGGGGTCCCCTTTACAGTAGCGTGTACCCTACAGGCATAATACACTGCAATGCAAAAGTATTACAGTGCATTTATATGAACGATGAAAAGATCGCCTGCTAAGGTCTGGGCTCGGACTGGCCCACCAGAACACAGGAGAATCCTCTGGGGGGCCCCTTTACAGTAGTATGTCGCTTACCCCCCAAAGACATGTATAATACACTGCAATGCAAAAGTATTACAATGTATTTATATGAATGATGAAAAGATTGCCTGGTAAGGTCCAGGCTCAGACTGGCCCACCGGAGAGCAGGAGAATCCACTGGTGGGCCCCTTTGCAGTAGAACATCATATACCCCCCAAACATGATTAACATGATTTGTAGTTGGCACAATACACTTGTTTTATTAAGTACAGACAAAGGAAACATTTCATCATTCATTTTACAAACCACCAGATATAATATTATATAGAAGCATAGGTAATTTTTTGAATATAATATATGTATGTAGTTGATCAGTTTGCCCCCCAGAGTCAATGTTACTGCTGTCCCAGTTTGACCCTGGATGCATTTTTGCCGTCTTCATTTTTTTTATTTGGGGGTTACATAGTTATATAGGTTGAAATAAGACCTAGGTCCATCTAGTTCACCCTTCCTCCACCAATTCTACATTTTGTCATTTATAACAGACAATGTGTGTACTGAGGAATCATCCAGCCCTGATATAAAAGCGGTTATAGTATCTGCCATTACTACCTCCTGTGGTCGGCATTCCACAGTCTGACTGCTCTAACTGTAAAGAACCCTTTCCTATTTAGCTGCTGGAATCACCTTTCTTCCTCCCCCTGCCTTTCTAACCTAAGCAAACTCAACGTTTTCAACCCCTCATCATACGGGCGGCCTCCATTCCTCATCATACGGGCGGCCTCCATTCCTCATCATACGGGCGGCCTCCAATCCTTGTAATAATCTAGTTGGAGCCTTTGAACTTACTCTAATTTCTAAATATTCCCTTTAAAATGTGGAGCCCAAAACTGGATCCCGTATTCCAGATGTGGCCTTACAAGTGATTTATAGAGGGGTAACAATACGTTGGGATCACGGGATCTAATCTGTCTTTTTATACACCCTAGAATCTTGTTTGCTTTTGCAGCTGCTGCCTGACATTGAGTGCTGCTGCTCAGCTTATTTGTAATGAGAATACCCAAGTCCTTCTCCTGTTCTGTAGTCCGAAGATTTCTTCCATTTAATGTATACGCAGCTATAGGATTACTCCATCGTTACTGTAAGACCAATGAGACTGGATTCTTTACTGAAGAACAGTGAGACTTTGTATTCTTTACGGTTTGAGCAGTGAGACTATGTATTCTTTACTGTAAGAGCGAGCAGTGAGACTATGGATTCTTTGCTGTAAGAGCAGTGTTATTATATGAGCAGTGAGACTGTGTTCTTTACTGTTTGAGCATTGAGGATATGGATTCTTTACTGTTCAAGCAGTGAGACTACGTATTCTTTACTGTAAAAGCAGTGACACTGAATTATTTACTGTAAGAGCTGTAAGACTATGGATTCTTTACTTTTAGAGCAAGGAGACTGGATTCTTTACTGTTCGAGCAGTGAGACTATGGATTCTTTACTTTAAGACCAGTGAGACTGGATTCTTTACTGAAGAACAGTGAGACTTTGTATTCTTTACGGTTTGAGCAGTGAGACTATGTATTCTTTACTGTAAGAGCAGTGTTATTGTATGAGCAGTGAGACTGTGTTTTTACTGTTTGAGCATTTTGGCTATGGATTCTTTACTGGAAGAGCAGTGAGACTATGCATTCTATACTGTAAAAGCAGTGACATTGAATTATTTACTGTAAGAGCTGTAAGACTATGGATTCTTTACTTTTAGAGCAGTGAGACTATGGATTCTTTACTGAAGAACAGTGAGACTTTGTATTCTTTACGGTTTGAGCAGTGAGACTATGGATTCTTTACTTTTAGAGCAGTGAGACTATGTATTCTTTACTGTGCAAGCAGTGAGACTGGATTCTTTACTGTAAGAGCAGTGAGGTAACTAATCTGATTGCTGTATGTGGAATTATGAAAGAGTTTTTCCTATGATATGGGGCATTTATCTTCTTACCCATGGCTGGTATTTTATTTTTTTTGTTGGCAGTTAAACAGACGGTTTCCGGTTCTTCACCCCTTCTGTGTTACTCCTGGTTGGGATGAGCGCTTGGCCCCAGATCACACTTGATATCCTCTCTGCAATTACAACACGTTCAGCTTGTGCATGTAATCCCTAAAGAAAGCAGGAAATATCTTCTGTGTAATAGGGCCATTTCCCCCCCTTCAATAAAAGTGGAATTTGCAGTTGGATTGGGATCCCCGTAGTGTTTAAGAGTGGCCATAGAGAGGGTTGGGGGAGGCCGCGGAGATGTGAAAGGGGCTTTTGTCCCCTTAAAAGCCGGCTACTAACTCCACAGGTGGGGCGCCGCTTCTGTGCCTCATGGGAGTACACAGGGCGAAAACTTTTTAAAACTTTTGCAAACTTTTTTTTCTTCTTTTTTTTCAGTGAATGCATTTCCAGCCCTCATCTCTGCTCGTGGTGTACCAGCGGGATCCTACCAAATCCGCTCTTCTCCCTCCCAGCATCACCCACAAAAAAAGCAGGGATCTCTGAGAGAAAGCAATGCCCTTTTCCAAACTGCATGGGCTTTTCCCAGGGATTATTGTTCGGAGTTACTAGGAGACTTGAAGCCTTCAGGTGTCACCAGGGAGACCGGGGCCTGGGTATTTGGGTTTAGGTCAGCCACAATAAAGGCGGCAGAATGAAACGGGCATCCTCAGGACCTCCTCAGTCATTTGTCAGGCTATTTTAGCCCCCAGTGTCTATTGAGCAGCACTGAGAAGGGGGTATGTCAGCGGAGGGGAGAGTCGGGGAACATAGCGAGACTATATGGCTATTCAAAGGGCTGAATCGGTAGAACATAAACATGTTAAGTAATTAAACGGAACAAGATGGATTCCTATTCCAGTCAACGCAGGTCAATATATTCTGTCCCACCTGTGTATTCCACTACTCCTGGGCCCATCTGTATAGAATAGATGAGCCATCATTACAATAGTCACTCCTTTTCCATCAATGCTACTTTTATTATAATGTATCACACTAGTTTTGGAAGTTGATACATTGTTTACAAATACAGGAAGTAGCTGCAATACGAGCAGGGATCTCTCCCACTGTGCCTCTGTTTTATTTGTCATGTTTGCAGCGGTTTTAAAACAGTGTACAAATGGAAAAACCATTGAAATATTAATCCTTGGAGACACAGACTTTTGCACATCTGCTTTTTTTTCCTCCTCTTATAGTCAGTGGCGTCCTCTCTCTCTTGTAGAGTGTAAGCTTTTATGGTCAGTGGGGTCATCTCTCTCCTGTAAAGTGTAAGCTCTTATGGTCAGTGGAGTATTCTCTCTCTCCTGTAAAGTGTAAGCTCTTATGGTCAGTGGAGTCCTCTCTCTCTCTTTCTCTCTCACCTGTAGAGTGTAAGCTCTTATGGTCAGTTGAGTATTCTCTCTCTCATGTAGAGTATAAGCTCTTATGGTCAGTGGGGTCCTCTCTCTCTCCTGTAGAGTGTAAGCTCTTATGGTCAGTGGAGTATTCTCTCTCTCCTGTAAAGTGTAAGCTCTTATGGTCAGTGGAGTCCTCTCTCTCTCTCTCTTTCTCTCTCACCTGTAGAGTGTAAGCTCTTATGGTCAGTTGAGTATTCTCTCTCTCATGTAGAGTATAAGCTCTTATGGTCAGCGGGGTCCTCTCTCTCTCCTGTAGAGAGTAAGCTCTTATGGTTAGCGGAGTCCTCTCTCCTGTAGAGTGTAAGCTCTTATGGTCAGCGGAGTCCTCTCTCCTGTAGAGTGTAAGCTCTTATGGTCAGCGGAGTCCTCTCTCCTGTAGAGTGTAAGCTATGATGGTCAGTGGAGTCATCTCTCTCCTGTGGAGTGTAAGCTATTATAGTCAGTGGGATCCACTCTCTCCTGTAGAGTGTAAGCTCTTTTGGTCAGCGGAGTCCTCTCTCCTGTAGAGTGTAAGCTCTTATGGTCAGCGGAGTCCTCTCTCCTGTAGAGTGTAAGCTATGATGGTCAGTGGAGTCATCTCTCTCCTGTGGAGTGTAAGCTATTATAGTCAGTGGGATCCACTCTCTCCTGTAGAGTGTAAGCTCTTATGGTCAGCGGGGTCCACTCTCTCCTGTAGAGTGTAAGCTCTTATGGTCAGTGGCGTCCTCTCTCTCCTGTAGAGTGTAAGCTCTTATGGTCAGTGGAGTCCTTTCTCTTTTAGAGTGTAAACTCTTATGGTCAGTGGCGTCCTCTCTCTCCTATAGAGTGTAAGCTCTTATGGTCAGTGGGGTCATCTCTCTTTTAGAGTGTAAGCTCTTATGGTCAGTGGAGTCCTTTCTCTCTTTCCTGTCAGCTGGAGAGCTCCTTTAAGGGGCTGTCCATCAGAGAAATCTCCTTTACTAGACCCAATTAGGAAATTCTGGGTTAATGAAGGGGGTCCCTGGCAAATGGTCCCCAACTCTTGGCCAGAATGCGCGTCTCTCAGTCAGGAGGACCAGTCCACCCCTGGAATACTTAGGCAGCTCTTTTGATATGATTATGCACTGTGTAATGCTTACTTTCTCCTGTGGTGGCGCTATAGGGAGAGTAAACACTTCACAGTCAGGATTTCAGATTGCAGTCGATCGCAGTCGGACAATTTGTGAATTTTTGTCTGTTCACCCTTGTAACAAGTAAGGACGGTCCAAAGCGGAAACCCCTTTTCGAAAACTTTATTACTCGCATGGGCTCTAATGTCTGGCCGCCCCAGCAGGCTCCTCAGTGTTTGGCATTGTGTCTTGCTGGTTGCTAAGACAGATTTGGCAGAAGCTTGTAAAACTCACGAGATTACAAAATTGCAGCCTGGGTTTTATTTCTAGCAGCCTGTTATTATACACCATTTGTACATGGACTACGTGCCGTGTAGCTGGGAACAGGCATCTTATAGGAGTTCATCAAGATTCGTTTTTTTTAAGCTTGAGGCACACAACTCTTATTTAAAAAAAAAAAAAAAGTCTTACTTCCTTTGACCTGGTGATCGGCTGCTCTTAGGAAAATCCTTACATTTTTTTCTCTAGTGGGGAAAGGTAACGTTACACAGTTTCCATTGAATTGAATGGGCACGGGCTGCTCTTTTTCAGTTGCTAAAACTACACGAAACACAAACAAAAGAATACAGCAGCACTCTGTAAGCACTGACATATGCAGACAAAGAATATATGCAATTTAAACTGTGTTTATGCTATATAGAATCTACTTAGAAAAATGAAGGTTCTTAGGGCAGAAATTGGCCACTTCATGTGAGCCCATCCACCACGACAAGGTGACCTTTCTTTTATGGGACCCTATACTAGTGTCATGCCTCTCCTGAAATAAAAGTCTACAAATATATGTGTAGATAAGATTTGGCACTAATTAACAGCATCCTGGTGCTGATAGGAGGAGAACACAGACAGAATACACCCATGATTAAGCCATCGTAAATACTGCGAAATGTACGTCGGGTTCTCCACGGGAGTCTCTCCTACCGGCCTGCTTTTTCCAGCGCTGACACCTTGACTGGTAATATGCCTCACAGCTTTCCCCCTTTCTCACTGAGATACACATTATAGCCATGGCTGCATTTCTGACTTTAGGGAGGCTTGAGTGTGAACGAGTAGGAGGCGGTGCATTCATAGCACTGGTTTAGGCCCACCCACTGTACCTTTAAATGCTGTCCTCTATGCTAATATTTCAGGTGTTATTGTGTAATTATGCATTGTGTATATTGATTATGTATTTATTTACGGTATGTATCGCAGAAAAAAATCTTCAACAACCTTTGTCTTTTAACTTTTCTATATTAATAAAACCTTTTTTTATATTTGCAACTTAAAAAACTACTTATTCTCCTGTGTTCCATATTGTAGATGGAGTTGGTTGTGGGCCCTAAGCTGTCACTTGATTGCATGATTGTACCCACATTACATTAAAATGTGTCATAAGTCTTCTGTTTGGTTAACAGACAGAATAGGAGTCTGTTTACACCTCCAATATATTTACAAAAAACTACATGTCCAAATCCAGCAGCACTAATATATATGCACACATAGAATATATGGAATTAATTAATGCAGTTTATATTGCATATATTCTATGTTTGCATATATCTTACCGCTTACAGAGGCTGATGTATCCTTTTGTTTGTGTTTCGGGCAGCTATAGCTGTTAGCACCTGTTCACACTTGCTATGTTCTATTTGCTGATACAGTTTTTCAGGTTTTTTTGCAGTATGTATTGGAGCTATAGACAGCTCCTATTCTGACTGTGCTCTCCCCCCATCAGCCTCAGGGTGGTTTTAATTAGTGACAGATCCTATCTGACCATATATTTGTAGACTTTTAGTCCAGGAGAGGCAGGATATTAGGATAGTGTCCCGTCAAAGAAAGGCCGCCTTGTCGCGGTTGATGGGCTCAAATGAATTGGTCAATTTAAGCACTAAGAACCTTCATTTTTCTAAGTATATTCTATGTAGCATTAATGCAGTTTACATTTCATTTATTCTATGTTTGCATATGTCTTAGTGCTGCTGTATTCTTTTGTATGTGTTACTTATTGGACAAGAAAAAATTTGTTCTCCACACACATCTGCAGGAGCACACTGCTCCCCAGCCTTCCAGTTTCCTACTTGTCTTGGGGGTTACATAGTTACATCGTTACATAGGTTGAAAAAAGCCCCCGGTCCATCTAGTTCACCCTTCCTCCACCAATTCTACATTTGGTCACTAAGTCATTTATAACCAACAATGTTTTGTACTGAGGAAATCATCCAGCCCTGATATAAAAGCTGTTATAGTGTCTGCCATTACTACCTCTTGTGTTCGGCATTCCACAGTCTGACTGCTCTAACTGTAAAGAACCCTTTCCTATTTAGCTGCCGGAATCGCTTTTCTTCCACTCGCAGTGAGTGTCCCCTGGTCCTTAGTATTGTCTTTGGAAGTAATAAGTCATATGCCAGTCCTGATGTCTTGTGATGGGCAGTCCGGCTCTTTCTGGTGATCCTATAGCTCTGCTCACTCACAATGGGGGAAATTAAATTGAGTGGGCGGTGTTTTGTTCAGGTGGGTGGGGTTTTGACCACTGCATACCGGACTTTCGCACCCAGTGAGAGACATTAAAAGAAGGGAGCTGGCTTTTGGTATCGGATCATTTGTGACTGACACATCCCTAGGGATGTCCTCCTGATTGACAGTTCGGGTAGACCTCCGATAATACAATCAGAGGCTTCTTTCAAAGGAGTGCAGAGGCAACGAGACTGGTTGGACCCTTCTTCAGAGCAGTGCTTCCAAGCTCTATAGTATAGAACTTGCAAGCGAGCACCTTGCCTGGGAAACCGACCACTGCTGACAGACTGCAGGGGTGACTGATCACCTCAACAATGAGCAGTAAACTATGCAATTAAGAATCTCTCTATCCTTGAGAACATTGAGGATTTTTAATAAGAGTTACTGTAACAGCGTGTCCCTCCCCCGCCTGTGTTCATGGTGTACTAGTCTGTCCCTCCTTGACTGTCCTGTATGTACTACTTCTGGTGGGAGATTGTTTGTTCTTCTCAGCATGGGACTTCTCCAATCCACAACTTGGTAGACAGAATAGAGCCAGGATGTCTAGAATCCTTTCATGTATCAATTGTCCAGGGGGAGGTGGGCCCTTCTAAGGGGCTGATCCCAGGAGAAGAGAACAATTGGACCCATGTTAGTCAGTGTTGGATCTTGGCTGGAGAAGGACTAGGATCTATAGCTGAGGCTGGATCCTAGAGCCTGTGTATGGACTGTTAGAGCCTGGAGATCAGTGGCCACGTGGGATTGTGTTTTGTTGTTCACTCATATAAGGACCATTGCCATATTTTCCCTGGCGTCGGAATACCGGGAGGTGCCCCTGGATCTTTTGTTTTGTTGTGGACTCCTTGCAGACTTTAAGGATTTATATTTATGTTTGGTGCTTTATCTTTGTGGTTCCAATAAAGCCCTTTGGATTGTTTCTCGGCCTGGCGTCCCTCACTGCTCTGTCGCATACCCCGTCACAGTCACATTGCAGAGTTGCTTCGTTTTTTACAAGCACTTTGCAATTTTAACAATTTGGAATGCTGAGAATAAATCTGTAACATCAACAAGTAAAAAAACAAATAATAAGACATAATTAACATCACGTCGTCCTAATCATATGATTCTGTAAGAAGTGTGACATTTACCAACACACGTTCAGCCGAAGAGCTTTATAGATCCACACTCCAGGATGGAACTTGAAGAACATCTGGCGGCTTCGGGTTTCTTTTTTCTTTTTTTTTTTTTCCCTTATTTCGCATGTACGATGATTTGCATAATGCTTATTATTCAAATCTGATTTTTTTTTTTTTTTTTCAAAGTAGCTGCTCATTAAATAAATACAGGGTACAAAACCTATCATGGGGGCGATCGAATTGCACCAGAGGTTATAAAAATTGTGGGCTTAGGAAAAAAAAAAAAAAAAAATTCCTGTTGGGAGTTGATGGAGTGCATTAAAAATCAGGAGGTATGAGTCATGGCTGGTTCAATTCACAAGGGGCTTCTATATTATGAATTTAGTGTGTCATGTTCAGATTTTATGAGAAGGAGAATATAGCCTACAAACATTTTACACGCCACTAATGGAATCATTTTTATAGTTGTACTTATCTATACTTTTTTACGCTTTTGCATTTACATAAACATATCGGCGCAATCCGTTAATGAGAAAAAAAAAAGCTTTACCTTTTGAAAAGTCAAGGACGACGCGCTGGATACTTTATGGCTACTGTGTTCAGGGTGGGAGGTGAGAAATATAAAAAATGATCAGAATGACTGAGCGCGAGGGGCTCTCCCCTGTGGCCTTCGGGCTCATCAGTCTTTGTAGGGTCTGGGCTGTCTCCGCTAGATTAGGATGAGGTCATATTTGTTGTAGAGCGGACCTCATGTGGCCGGATTTCAGTCCTTGAGCTGGGGTTACATATATGAAAGCTTTTCCGTACTATATATTGCAGACGTAATTTTCTTATTCCAGATTACTTTTTTTTTGTACCTATGTATTGGAGATTTGCCAACCAATTTGAAGCAAATCAAATTGGTGTGATATTTTCAGGAATTGGCTGAACCTTGTGATTTTGAATAGTTTACAATTCACCTTTGCAACCAGTTGTTTTACGCATTCCTGAAAAGCCCGAATAAAACCTGAGGCAGGGAATGCAGAAGCTCACTTGTGGTGAATATGGATACTAAAAAAATGTTAGTCTAACCATAAAGACAGAAAAAGCCTGCATAAAAGCTGAGACTGGGAATGCAGCAGCCAGGTTGTAATGAATCTGGATACTAGGAGAATGTCAGAGTCTAGCCATTGAGATAGAAAATCTTGTGTAAAAGCTGAGGCAGGAAATGCAGCAGCTCATTCGTGGGGAATCTGGATTCTAAGAGGATGTCACAGCTTTGCCATAAGGATAGAAAAGTATATATAAAAGCTGAGGCAGGGAATGAAGCAGCTCATTCATGGTGAATCTGAATACTAACAGGATGTCACAGCTTTGCCATAAGGATTGAAAAGCCTGTATAAAAGCTGAGGCAGGAAATGCAGCAGCTCATTCGTGGGGAATCTGGATACTAAGAGGATGTCACAGCTTTGCCATAGGGATAGAAAAACCTGTATAAAAGCTGAGGCAGGAAATGCAGCAGCTCATTCGTGGGGAATCTGGATACTAAGAGGATGTCACAGCTTTGCCATAGGGATAGAAAAACCTGTATAAAAGCAGAGGCAGGAAATGCAGCAGCTCATTCGTGGGGAATCTGGATACTAAGAGGATGTCACAGCTTTGCCATAAGGATTGAAAAGCCTGTATAAAAGCTGAGGCACTACACCCCCATATGTCACACACCCTGCCTCACATATCTCACCCTGCCTGTACCCCAACTTACCCCTCTCAAACACTCTGCACCCCTTCACATCCTTCTGTCACAGTCTGCACCCCTCATATGCCACTCACCCTGCACCCCCCTCCCCCTCATGTCCCCTATTTTCTCATTACCAGTCATGTGTCCAAATCTCCTACAGGAATCAGTATCTTCTGATGCTTTCTGCCCGGCAACCTGTGTCTCCTCCCACACAGTCACATGGGCACATGACATCATTGCAGGTCTTGGCAGGATGGATTCTGTCTGCTATGCAGGAGCACTTCTGCTCTGCTGCAGGTCAGAAACGCTTGGTGGGCCTCTCCAGGACAGGGGCCCCTATGCTGACACCGGGTCCCCCTGACTCACAGGCCGGCCCCCTGACGGTCGCATAGTCGGCCACTACACAGTGCATCTCCTCTCTTACAGAGAGGAGCCAGCTCTGCAGCGCAACTGCCGGGCCCCTATAACCCTGCGGGCCCGGTCGCAGCGGTGACCTCTGCGACTGCGGTTGTTACACCCCTGAGTGACAGTGCCTTCCTTATTCAAAATCCCTTTTACATTGTACAAATCTCCCACTTTACCAGCACCAAAGCAACCCCAGACTATCACATTACCTCCACCATGCTTGACAGATGGCGTCAGGCACTCTTCCAGCACCTTTTCAGTTGTTCTGCGTCTCACAAATGTTCTTCTGTGTGATCCAAACTCCTCAAACTTCCATTTGTCTGTCCATAACACTTTTTTCCAATCTTCCTCTGTCCAATATCTGTGTTCTTTTGCCCATATTAATCTTTTCCTTTTATTAGCCAGTCTCAGATATGGCTTTTTCTTTGCCACTCTGCCCTGAAGGCTGGCATCCCGGAGTCGCCTCTGCACTGTAGACGGTGACACTGGCGTTTTGCGGATACTATTTAATGAAGCTGCCGGTTGAGGACCTGTGAGGCGTCGATTTCTCAATCTAGAGACTGGTATGTACTTGTCTTGTTGCTCAGTTGTGCAGCGCGGCCTCCCACTTCTCTTTCTACTCTGGTTAGAGCCTGTTTGTGCTCTCCTCTGAAGGGAGTAGTACACACCATTGTAGGAAATCTTCAGTTTCTTGGCAATTTCTCGCATGGAATATCCTTCATTTCTAAGAACAAGAATAGACTGTCGAGTTTCACATGAAAGTTCTCTTTTTCTGGCCATTTTGAGAGTTTAATTGAACCAACAAATGTAATGCTCCAGATTCTCAACTAGCTCAAAGGAAGGTCAGTTTAATAGCTTCTCTAATCAGCAAAACTGTTTTCAGCTGTGCTAATGAGTCGCCCGGCTGCAGCGGTCGCCGGAGGGACACCGCTCCATTTCCAGGGACGCCGCAGGGACTTCTCTCGATTACAGCTGGCAACAGGTATGTTCGGTTGATTACTTCTGAGTCGTGACGCCACTCTCGGTTTGCGGTCAGGGTTAGGGGTGACCGCCACTGCAGCTTTAACGAGCTTCTGGGGCTGATGGTGTCTGCAGTTTGGTGTATGGCCTCCCGAGAGGGAGGCTGGCCCCAGGGGCTCAAGTGTGTGTGTGTGGGACAACAGGTCGCAGAATAATTCAGTCTCAGTCCAGCAATGTCTTGCAACTGGTTTACTCACTTTCAGGTGTTTCAAGCGGTACCCGGGCGATGCTGAGATACACCAAGGGAAAAACCAGGTTTCCTTCAGGCTGGAATAAGGGCAACTGTTAGCTCACCTTCCTAGCACTTCTTGTTTCGGATAACCCCCGACTTGAAGTATAATGGGGTTCATCCAGGGAAGTCGCAGCTGCCTTTTCTCCCCTTTCTGGCCCGTTTGCTGGCAGCGTGGACCAAGGTGGATAGCTTCAGGCTCAATCCTCCTTATGGGCCCCCTCGTTGCTGCTGATGCTCGGACTCTGTTGTGTTTGGTGTGGGACTTGCTGTCCACCCCACCGGCAGGTTTAGCAGACCACTAAATGGATATCTGGCTCTAGGGACCTGTTCCCCGTGCGTGCCTAGCCCTCCAGAAGTCTCTGTACACGACCAGCTGACTTCTCTTCCTCAGCGTCTTTTTTTGTCTAAGTTCGGGTGCCGTTCTCCCCCGCCAACAGCCACTACACGTGTAGGGTCTGACTAGTGTGTCCACTTTCCTGTGTCTCCAATTCAGACTCGGCTTACTGCTCTCCTACTCCTTCCTCTGACTGACTGCCACTGCACACTAGCTTCCAGCATCTCTACCACACCCCTTGATTGGATGTGGAGGCATGCCCCCTCCTGGGTCTGCCCAGGGGTCCCCTCAATGGTGTGTGAGACCCGGTTACTATGTGTCTGTACGTACACACCCTATTCCAGCCTTTTGGATTACCTGTTTGCACTCACCCAGCATAGGTGCAATACTCAGTGGTGCCTGACCAGGTCAGGGACGCCACACTATCATACTTGCACAAGGGTTTTCAAGGGATTTCTAAACATCCATTAGCCTTCTAACACCGTTAGCAAACACAATGTACCATTAAAACACTGCAGTGCTGGTTGTTGGAAATGGGCCTCTATTTCACCTATGTAGATATTGCATTCAAAACCAGACGTTTGCAGCTAGAATAGTCATTTACCACATTAACAATGTATAGAGGGGATTTCTGTTTAATTTAATGTTAGCTTCATTGAAAAAAATGTGCTTTTCTTTCAAAAATAAGGAAATATCTAAGTGACCCCAAACTTTTGAACTGTAGAGTATATAATAGAACGCGCTTTAATAATATAAAGCCAACTATCTGGATTTGTGTCAAAACATGAAAAAAGTTTTAAAAAAAACTTGTAGGACCTCAGATGGTCCCAGGTCTGTTTAATCTATGGTACTAGTGGACCTTAAAAACAGATGAGCCTCCGCTCTGACGCTCTACAAAGGCGGAATCCGCACCCAGCGAGTCTAATAATAATCCTTACCGCTGTTATCTGCGGCTCTCGCTTGACTTTTCCGTCACGTCACGCGCTCCTTATCATGCAGGATAACGGTATATTGTTCTGCGAGAACATTAAAGGAATCGCACTGGCACAGATGGCGGAATATAAAAGAGATTAGTTTCCACTTACACGATTTTATAATTCATTAGTACCGAAAACTAAGAAGATCAAAGACAATTTTCCGCAGAATATACTCTTGATCAATTATTTTTTTTTTTTTTTACGATGTGCCTAAATTAAATTATAGTATTTTATATTAATAATAATATAAAAAAGCCGTAATTAATTTATGACTGCAGATAACTATTTACAATGGAGATGCACTCACTTTACTGCACATTATTTTATGGGAGTTTGATGATGATTGCGAAGGTTTAATGTCTTAGCAGGAAAAGTGTCATCTTTACAACCTTCCGTGGCCCTTCTCTCTGAATTTGTCAGAATGGAATGTTTTTTAATACTTTAGCTTTGATAAATTCATAAGCAAATGAAACAAACTCGCGTTAGTTATTTTTGGCCGAAGTATGGTTGACCACGGACGACGTTAAATATTTTATATCCCGAAGATTTCCTTAATCAATATTTAATATTTATAGTAGAGCGGGGGGGGGGGGGATTCATTTAACCGAGGGGGCACATGAGAGACCATGACTGGATGACTGGTGTGGAGGGGGACTATATTATTTTATATGAATATTAATTGTATTGTTTAAAATTGAGTAGTGCTGACATCCACTATATACCGTATGAGCTCACACACAGCCTCCTATATACAGAATGAGCCTCCACATAGCCCCTTATATACAGTATGAGCCCCCATGTAGCCCCTCTATATACAATGTAAGCCCTCACATAGCCTTCTATATACAGCAGGAGCCCCCACGCATCCTGCTATATACAGTATGAATCCCCACACATCATCCTATATACAGCAGGAACCCCCACTTATCCTCCTATATATAGCAGGAGCACCCATATAGCGTTGAGTATGAGACCCCATGTAGATCATCTATATACAATGTGAGCCCCCACATAACCTCCTACATACAGTAAGAGTCCCCACACAGCCCCCTATATACAATATGAGCCCCTACATAGTCCCTTATACTCAGTAGGAGCCCCACATAGCCCTTCTATATACAATGTGAGCCCTCATATAGTCTCCTATATACAGTATGAGCCCACACATCACCTCTATATACAATGTGAAGCCCCACATAGCCTCCTATATACAGTATGTGCTCCCACATAGCTCCCTATATACAATATGAGCCCCCACACATCCTCCTATATAAAGCAGGAACACCCTCATAGCCCCCTGTATAGACTATGAGCCCCCATGTAGCCCATCTATATACAATGTGAGCCTCACATAGCCTCCTACATACAGCAGGAGCCCCCACATAGCTCCTACATAGAGTATGAGCCCCCACATAGCCTCCTATATACAGTATGTGCTCCTACAAAGCCTCCTCCTATACATTATGAGCCAACACGTGGCATTTATATACAATGTGAGCCCAAACATAGCCCCTTATTTACAGTATGAGCCCTCAAATAGCCCCTCTATATATGGTGTGAGCCTCCACATACCCCTAATATACAGTACGAGCCCTCATATAACGCCTCTATATACAGTGTGAGCCCCCACATAGCCTCCTAGATACAGTGTGAGCCCCCACATAGCCTCCTAGATACAGTGTGAGCCCCCACATAGCCTCCTAGATACAGTGTGAGCTGCCACATAGCCTCCTGCTATACTGCTATATATATTTCAGAGCCACATGGTCCCCACACAGCCTCCTACATACAAACAAACATCCCATACACATGGGATACATACATACACGCTCCTGTTCTGCTGTCAGTCGGCTCTGCTCTCCGGTGCACTGACGCTCTGCACAGCGCACGCAACAATGTGATGTCATCATGTCTGCTGTGCCTCATGCTGATTGGTGGAAAATGAAGCCAGTGGCCCCTCCTCCACCAATGTGTTCACTACTCTAGATCTTGTGAGTCCAAATAGCGGTGACATCAGGAGTTGAGCGACGGGGGAGGGAACGGTGCAGACCACGGGCCTCTGATTTCAGCCCTTCATCTGTCTCCTATAAAGGTCCATTTCCAGCCATGAATTCGCTTGTAATCTATGCACACAAGCCAATTAGAGGAGAAGTTATTCTCAATTGCAGCAATTTCTGCAACAAATTAGTGTCAGTATGCCATTACTGTAATGTGGATCACTGCATCATTATGCAATTTACTAATTAATAGTCTGCTGTCATTTCTACAAACTTTGCGCAAATGAAGAGTACAAGCGAATATAAGAAACTTTGTGATGTATCTTATCAGAGAAATCTTCTTCTTTCTCCACTTATGAGTTACTCCCCCCTTCCTCAGCTCACCTTCACCTCCTAATTTCATCATTCATGTCCTGGGCCCCAGGACATCTCAACCTAAGTCTTTCTGCTAATAGCTTGTTGCTTGAATGCTGCCAATCAGTGGTGGAGGTGGGGTTACATAGAGCAAAAAGACTAGAAGGCACGAGACAACTAGTCCTCTTGTGATAATCTTCTGCTGATAAAACACTGATTTTATTGAAACAGCATACTGACCAGTAAGTGACACATCGCTGGAATCAGAGTGTCTACCCCTACATTATGCTGCCCTCAGATTACATAGCAACCTGGTGGCAGGTCCATTTAATGACTTCCCCTTTGTACCCCTATATAATAATACTAACATACCCTCTTTGTGGCTTTAAAGAAAGAATACAATGAATCCACTTCACCAGCTCCACCAATCCAATGCGGCTTTTCCCCCTCTCAGATCCGGGTGGAACCTCTGGACCCAGTTGCAGTTAGGACCTTTCTGATGGGGGTTGTTTCGTCACTGCTCATCTTTACTCACTAGCTCAGAGACAACTGAGAATCAGAGCAAGAGCCTGAAGAGGGTGAAAATGCAGAATATCTAATATATAAAGCTGAGTGTATGTAAAAGTGTGGATTCCTTTAATGGACAATCACAAAATTTTGCTCAGATGCCTCATTTGACTCAGGGAACATTATAGACTATCATTTGAAGGGTAAATTTAACCCCACGCTTTACAAATACTCACCAAAACCCTCGCTTACTTACTGTTTGGATGTGTGAGGTAATATATTGGCTGTTTTGAGAGTTACCCTGGATATTTATCAGGTGACCTATAGCAACCAATCACAGCTCTGCTACTATTTTGCTACTGGTCATTAATAGGAGCTGTGATTGGTTGTTATAGGCAATAAAGGACATTCTTAGTATAAGAAGCTTATGTGTGAGGTAATGTGATATTGGTGATGAGAGTGGGAGAGAGAGGGAGAGTGGGAGTATAACTGAGAAAGAGAGAGTGGGTGAGAGAAAGACAGAGTGGGAGAGAGTAGTTGAGTGGGAGAATGAGAGGGAGAGAGAGGGACAGAGAGAATGGGAAAGAGACTGGAGAGACAGAGAGAGACATGGAGAGCCAGAGTGGGAGAGAGGGAGAGTGGGAGAGAGACTGAGAAAGAGAGAGTGGGTAAGAGACAGAGTTGGAGAGACAGAGAGAGTGGGAGGGAGAGTAGTAGAGTGGTAGAGAGAGTGGGAGAGAGAGTAGTAGAGTGGTAGAGAGAGTGGGAGAGAGAGTAGTAGAGTGGTAGAGAGAGTGGGAGGGAGAGTAGTAGAGTGGTAGAGAGAGAGGGAGGGAGAGTAGTAGAGTGGTAGAGAGAGTGGGAGAGAGAGTAGTAGAGTGGTAGAGAGAGTGGGAGGGAGAGTAGTAGAGTGGTAGAGAGAGTGGGAGGGAGAGTAGTAGAGTGGTAGAGAGAGTGGGAGAGAGAGTAGTAGAGTGGTAGAGAGAGTGGGAGGGAGAGTAGTAGAGTGGTAGAGAGAGTGGGAGGGAGAGTAGTAGAGTGGTAGAGAGAGAGGGAGGGAGAGTAGTAGAGTGGTAGAGAGAGTGGGAGGGAGAGTAGTAGAGTGGTAGAGAGAGTGGGAGAGAGAGTAGTAGAGTGGTAGAGAGAGTGGGAGGGAGAGTAGTAGAGTGGTAGAGAGAGTGGGAGGGAGAGTAGTAGAGTGGTAGAGAGAGTGGGAGGGAGAGTAGTAGAGTGGTAGAGAGAGTGGGAGAGAGAGTAGTAGAGTGGTAGAGAGAGTGGGAGGGAGAGTAGTAGAGTGGTAGAGAGAGTGGGAGGGAGAGTAGTAGAGTGGTAGAGAGAGTGGGAGGGAGAGTAGTAGAGTGGTAGAGAAAGTGGGAGGGAGAGTAGTAGAGTGGTAGAGAGAGTGGGAGGGAGAGTAGTAGAGTGGTAGAGAGAGTGGGAGAGAGAGTAGTAGAGTGGGAGGGAGAGTGGGAGGGAGAGTAGTAGAGTGGTAGAGAGAGTGGGAGGGAGAGTAGTAGAGTGGTAGAGAGAGTGGGAGGGAGAGTAGTAGAGTGGTAGAGAGAGTGGGAGAGAGAGTAGTAGAGTGGTAGAGAGAGTGGGAGGGAGAGTAGTAGAGTGGGAGGGAGAGTGGGAGGGAGAGTAGTAGAGTGGTAGAGAGAGTGGGAGGGAGAGTAGTAGAGTGGTAGAGAGAGTGGGAGAGAGACAGAGAGACACAGAGTGGGAAAGTGGGAGAGAGACTTAAGGGTGCTTTACACGCTGTGACATCGCTAGTGATTGCTAGCGACGTCGAGCGCGATAACACCCGCCCCCGTCGTTGGTGCGACATTTGGTGATCGCTGCCGTAGTGAACATTATCGCTACGGCAGCGTCACACGCACATACCTTGTCAGCGACGTCGCTGTGACCGCCGAACAATCCCTCCTTCAAGGGGGAGGTGCGTTCGGCATCCTACTGACGCCACTGCGGCGTCACTAAGCGGCCGGCCAATAGAAGCGGAGGGGCGGAGATAAGTGGGACGTAACATTTCGCCCACCTCCTTCCTTCCTCATTGCCGGTGGACGCAGGTAAGGAGATGTTCCTCGCTCCTGCGGTGTCACACATAGCGATGTGCGCTGCCGCAGGATCGAGGAACAACATCGTACCCGTGGCAGCAGCACCGATATTAAGGGAAGGAGCGACGTGTCAACGATCACCGTATTTGAACGTTTTTGCGCTCGTTGATTGTCGCTCCTTGGTGTCACACGCTGCGATGTCGCTAACGGCGCCGGATGTGCGTCACCAACGACGTGACCCCGACGATATATCGTTAGCGATGTCGCAGCGTGTAAAGCCCCCTTTAGTTACTATCCGGGGCAATGCCGGATACTGCAGTTAGTAATATATATAATGGGCAGAAATCATATAATACTCCTTGCACACACGACTGCTTCTTCTCCAGTCCCCGGTAATGCAATATTTCCATTATTATATTTCTCAGCAGCCTTTTATGGAGACTAAACACACCGGGAAGCTTGTGAAGCCAGCGCCGGCCTTTCCTATAGTCTCGGATCTGGCAGGAAACAAATAGGATAGAAATTGTATAATAAGAGAACGCGGTGATGACAAGGTGGAATGTCAGATCGCAACGTATCCACTCACATCACAGGAGGATGCCGATGGCGGCCGTTTCCTGTATACACAATACCCAAAGATCCCGGGAAGATTAAACCCGAGAGCTGGAGATAAGTAAAAGTGTTTCGCCAATTGCTCAGCCATGATCCGGTGACAATCCATCTCCATGGCCCGCGCCCCACTTTATCTTTCGCCTCTCTCAGAATGAGCTGGGAGTGAATGACATTTTCTATTTTCAGGAGGAGGCCAAAACGCGTCGGCTCAAATGGCCTCACTGATTTGCTTCTTGTACAGCGCTGGTTCATGTGTTTAAATGTGAGGTAGAGACAAAGGGCCACACGTCGCCACGCTGCAGAGCGGAGCACTCCGCGCACATTTGTTACGGATGGCCGCCGCCGTGCAACCTGAGAGCTGATTTCTCGCTCGGGGTCCATCTTACGGGGTCACATTGCTTTATTCGTGTTCATTTCTTGCAATTTGTCATAAAAGGAAAAAAAAAATTCTGTCTGCCGGAGTTTATTATTTTATGCAAAATGTAGAAAAGCGAATATATGAAGCGTAGAGGGCTCCTGGGAAAAAGAGCTAATAGGCAGCTGCAAAATATTTCGGTTTGGGAAATAGGTTAATGGACTGATTATCTTAAAATTATATTCTATTGTATGGGTGATAACTTTGCAGGGGGTCCGACCGTGGATCCCAAAAATGGGGCTCTGCAGTGGCTAAACTGAATGCAGCAGAGATCGAATACAGGGCCGGATGCACCATTGGTCCAACCTGTGTGACCACTTAGGGGCCCATTTCTACCTCCAAAGCAGGTGCAATTTTGCATTTTTATGAGCTCTTAGGCTGCAAAGGGCCCATATATTCTTCTTGCACAGGAGCCCTTTTCTGTCTGTGTCCGCCAGTTCACAAATTTATCTAAATCTGTGTTAATGATCACTTTTCCTCTGCCGAGATAATCCGTCCACCTCACAGGTGTGGCATATCAAGATGCTGATTAAACAGCATGCATATTGCACAGGTGTGCCTTAGGCTGGCCAGCATCATTATTTCACAGGTGTGCCATAGGCTGGTCAGCATGATTATTGCACAGGTGTGCCTTAGGCTGCCAGGCATGAGTATTGCACAGGTGTGCCTTTTACTGACCACAATAAAAGGCCATTCTAAAATGTGCAGTTTAACTGTATTGGAGGATTCCAGGGGGGTCAGAAAACCATTAAGTATTTGGTGTGACCACCATTGACCAGTCGGCCATCTGCACTGTGTAAACAGTGAAAACCAGGATTCATCCGTGAAGAGAACAGTTCTAGAACTTGCCAGACACCATTGAATATGAGCACTTCTCCACATAAGTCGGTTACGATGACGCTCTGCAGTCAGGTGGAGACCTCGATAAGGAGGACGAGCAGCAGATGAGCTTCCCTGAGATGGTTTCTGACAGTTTGTGCAGAAATTCTTTGGTTTTGCACCGATTGTTGCAGCCTCTGTCCGGGGGGGGGCGGTCTCAGGTGATCTTGAAGGTTAAGACGCTGGATGTGGAGGTCCAGGGCTGGTGCGGTTACACGTGGTCTGCGGTTGGATGTTCTGCCAAATTTTCTGAGATGCCTTTGGAGACGACTTATGGTAGAGAAATGAACATTCAGTTCACGGGGAACAACTCTGGTGGCTATTCCTGGAGTTAGCAGCCAACTGCATGCTCTCTAAAACTTGTGACATATGTAGCATTGTGCTGTGCGATAAAACTGCACCTTTTAGAGTGGCCATTTATCGCGGCCAGCCTAAGGTGCACCTGTGCAATTATCATCTTGGCCAGCCTAAGGCACACCTGTGCAATAATCATGCTGGGCAGCCTAAGGCACACCTGTGCAATAATCATGCTGGCCAGCCTAAGGCACACCTGTGCAATAATCATACTGTCTAATCAGCATCTTGATAAGTTACACCTGTGAGGTGGTGGATGTGATAAAACTGCACATTTTAGAGTGGCCTTTATTGTGGCCAGCTTAAGGCACACCTGTGCAGTAATCATGCTGGGCAGCCTAAGGCACACCTGTGCAATAACCATGCTGGCCAGCCTAAGGCACACCTGTGCAATAATCATGCTGGCCAGCCTAAGGCATACCTGTGCAATAATCATGCTGGGCAGCCTAAGGCGCACCTGTGCAATAATCATACTGTCTAATCAGGATCTTGATAAGTCACACCTGTGAGGTGGATGGATTATCTCCACAGAGGAGAAGTGATCACTAACACAGATTTAGACAAGTTTCAGATTATTTTGTTCCCAAAATGATAAGTCTCAGGCAGAGGATCATGGCGGCAGCTTACTCCCCTTTTCCATTAATACTATGTCCATGATCGGCTAGAATGAGGTTTCTTGTGTATTATATCAATAATCACTGGAGGATGGAACTACAGGACATGTAACAAAGTAGGAACACAGCCTCTACAGTCCTCAATAAACTTTATTTATACAGTCTATGCTCTATTGTAATACAAATCATCACATTTTAAGACACCCAAAAAAATAATTTTCTAGCGGTAGCACAATTTGTTCAGCCTATATAACCCTGTACCTTGGGGATAATATCTAATACAACACTGATCCGTAGACGAAGATGATATGTTCTCTGATACTGTGTCGTTTAACACAATCATTGCTCACAGCAAGGTCACATGTTATTGTGAAAGTCATGACATTGCCATGAGCAGGAGTGGGAAATTGCTGGTTTCTATTACAGTTCTGCTGCTCTAAGTGTTTTCTGATTTTTACCTTTATAGTGACTTTTTTGTGTAAAGGATCGGTCTGTTCTTTTTCTGCTTCTTAATGGTTAGTTTTTGTCTGAAGGTCATCAATATTCATTTGTCCTCATCATGTCTTACCGGTGAGATGTATCCACAAAGCCTCTGGTGAGCAGGTCTTAAGGTCACACGGACTGGTGGTGCTGGTGCAGCAGACCTGACAAGAAGATGCAGTGGGGTCCTAAAGCAGAAACCGATGTAGCAGGGCTGATATATCAATAACCAGAGCTGGAACAGCGGATGCTGCTGCAATAGAGCTGGTATTGATGATAGATGTAGTACTAAAGTTGTAATGGAGGAGGCTGATGAAGCAGGACTGATGGTGCTGGTACAGCAGACCTGACAAAAAGATACAGAAAGGTCTTAAAGCAGAAACCGATGTAGCAGGGCTGAAACATCAATAACCAGAGCTGGAACAGCGGATGCTGCTGCAACAGAGCTGGTATTGATGATAGATGTAACAGCAAAGTTGTAATGGAGGAGTGTCACACCAGGTACAAGGAAGGACCAAGCAAACCTTGAAAGGGAAGAGAAACCCTTGTCTACGGAAGGGGGAGATGGTGACCCCTGACCAAACCTACTGCTGGTCCCTGGAGTCCCTCACCACCCTAGATAGGTTCTGTACCTATGCGCCGAGCCGGATACCTGACCCTAGGTATCCCTAGTGCTGTGCCCTAAATAGGGAACTGGAGGGATGAGCTCTTCATCAACACCACTAAACACTAGAGAAGACACAAGGAGGACACACAGGGGGAAAAGCATGAACTACTTATCATTAGACGACTCAGGCAGAAGTTCAACAAATTTTTCAGCAACGATACTACAGGTGAGAGCAAGCCACCTGCTTGCAACCAAGGCTTGAATGAACTGAAAAGATCACCAGCACAGTCCGAGAAAGGAAAGGGTATTTAAGCACCAAGAGAATGCTGATGATCAGCAGCTGGGTGGAAGGAGAGCTCCTGCTGGGTCCAAAAGGGAGAGAGATGAATCGTGCAGGAAAGCTACCTATACCAATGAATACTGAGAGCAGGAACAATGGAAAGCCAGGGAGCATTCTGCACAGCCAAACACTATGACCTTCTACGGCCAGAAACCACATGACTGTCTGTCACTCGTGACAAGCAGGCTGATGAAACAGGAGTGGTAAAATCATGGTAGGCAGTTGTAGCAGTATTGGTTTGATACAACAATGACCAGAAAGCAGGATTGTTTGCAGTGATGGCTTTGACGTAGCAGTACTGGAATGATGTAGCAGAGCCGTAGAAGTGCTGGCACAATGTAGATGACCTGAATACTCAGGAGGTGTCTAAATTATCCAAGTGCAAGACATCATAGGTGCGTGACCGGTCACAGGAGAGGGGAAGAAATGCAGGTGAGTACAAGTCCTGAAGATCTTGGAGCCAGTGATTGTAGTATAATATGGGACTTGTGCCTCTTTTTACATCACTCGTCTGTGGCGCCCCTGAGGCTTCAGTCGCCACAGGGTAATGCGCCTCACTTAAGGTGCAGTATTAATATCGGGTAAGGAGGGGGTTAATCACCGGTGTTTCCACATTTCACCTTACATACAGCTTAGGTACCTTCTCACTGGGGACTGGACTAGGGTAGGCTGGGGGTGGCCATCACGAGGCATGGGACTTTCCCGGTCACTAGGACAACCACTGGGGGGCGAGCACCACTTGGGGTGGAAGTAGGAGCAACTCTTACACAAACTTCAGTCAAGTCAGGACCTCAGTTCTGGCAACACAACACCACCTTTTTCCTTCATGGAGCCTGAGGCTTGGAGTGGGAAGCTGAGCCCGGGTTCCTCACTTCTGAAGGGCATGCCTTGGGAAAGGACACTTTCAAACACTGGTGGAAACCTCTAACCTACACGGGATCGGCTAAGACCCATCACAATGGAGACCGGCACCTCCGGGCAACCAAAGGACAGTGAGTAAAGACCTGGAAACGCAACTGCTGTGTCAGTCCTTCATTGCCAGTGCCCCGCGCTTCGGAGCCAACGGCCGCTACCACCTCCATCATCCTCCCTGGGGCCTAGCTCCACCTGCGGGAAGCTGAACTATCCTAGCTCCGACACCATCCGTCCCAGTGGACAGCGACCGCAGCGGCTAATCCCAACATCATCATCATCACCCATCCTCATCCCATCTCCAATTCACCTCGGGGCCATGAAGCCGGGCAGGGCCACCCATGACATCCCAGACCTGACATCACCGGCCCAGCAACGAGTAATTTAACCCCTGCCCCGCAAGTGCTACACGTCAATCAGTATTGGTCTAGTTCATAGAATAGCTGAATTTGCAGGGATACCGGTACTGTGCTGCGGCTATCATGGGGAAATTTAGTTGGGATTAATAGCAGATTGAGTTTCGTCGATCACCTCTATAAGCAATGTACGTTCTTTAATTCTTCAATGTTCCTTTAAAAAGAAATCCCATTTGATTTTCATTCTTTCGGAGTCTCTGAAGGTTTCTTCACCATATTTGAACTTCTCAAGCGGCTCATTTTTTAGCTTTTTTTCACTCAGCGGAGAGGAGCAGGTGGTCACCTCTGACCTTCCGAATGTATTGAGGGTCATCTGATGAGAAAAGACAAATATTAGCTTGCCAGAGACTCCTTGTGCTCGGGGCCTCATTTTTATCCCCTCAGCATTTACTCAGGCAAAATGGTTTTGGTCTCTGGGGGTAACAGAGTTTTCATTGGGGGACGTCTACGCGAAGATCGGGAGCTTTACGGTGAATGTAATGTGAATCCTCCATCAAATAAACACTGATGTCGCGGAGCACAAAAATCAGGGGCCGGGGACGTCCGCTTTATATCAGGTTTAGTATGAAACATCAGTCAGAAAACCTTTCCAGGGACGATGTGGTCAACAGTGAGTGTCATGGTGATTAAACCCTGCGAGGAGCGAGGAGGTAATCCTCTGGTAATGGCTCTTCCTGCAGATTTATGGTATATTTTCTTAACAAGAATGAATGGACAGAAAAGAAATTGTTTTTGGAAATGAAGAAAAAGATTTAAAAAAAAAGTGTAAAGTTAATCTGATGTTTATCTTCTTAACAGTTTCATAATGTATTCAACTAAGTGCAATATTGAGCTTGGTGCTCGGAGGCGACATTGGGCTCGGAGGCGACATTGGGCTCGGAGGCGAAATTGGGCTCGGAGGCGACATTGGGCTCGGAGGCGACATTGGGCTCGGAGACGACATTGGGCTCGGAGGCGACATTGGGCTCGGAGGCGACATTGGGCTCGGAGGCGACATTGGGCTCGGAGGCGACATTGGGCTCGGAGGCGACATTGGGCTCGGAGGCGACATTGGGCTCGGAGGCGACATTGGGTTCGGAGGCGACATTGGGTTTGGAGGCGACATTGGGTTCGGAGGAGACATTGGGCTGGGAGACGACATTTGGGCTCGGAGGCGACATTGGGCTCGGAGGCGACATTGGGCTCGGAGGCGACGTTGGGCTCGGAGGCGACGTTGGGCTCGGAGGCGACGTTGGACTCTGGGGCGACGTTCGGCTCGGGAGCGACGTTGGGCTCGGAGTCGACGTTGGGCTCGGGGGCGACGTTGGGCTCGGGGGCGACGTTGGGCTCGGAGGCGACGTTGGGCTCGGAGGCGACGTTGGGCTCGGAGGCGACGCTTAGCCTGTTGCCCAAAAGCTACTCTGACCCCGGTGCTTGGATCCAACATTGAGCCTGGTGCTCAGAGGAGATGCTGAACTCAGTGCTTGAAAGTGAAATTGAGCCTGGTGCTCGGAGGCGACATTGCGCATGGTGCTCAGAGCTGATATTGGGCCTGGTGCTCGGTAGGCTACATGTTCTTGGAGGCAATATTGATATATCCGCATATATAATCCTCAGGTGCAATGTTGAGCCCGGTGCTTGGAGGTGATGCTGAGCCCAATGTTCGGAGGCAACGCTGAGCCCGGTGCTTGATTGCAACTTTGAGCTCTGTGCTCCGAGATGATGCTGAGCCTGGTGCTCAGTAGGCTACATGTTCTTAAACGCAATGTTGATTCATATTCCGTACATATATTCAACAAAAAAAATTACACTTTTGTGTTACATAAAACAGCTGCAAATATCTTTAAAACCACTTAATTACAAAAAAACGAAGTAGAACAGGGCAGATTGCAGAATTATGAATTAAAAAGTCATTAAATAATAATCAATACTAAAAATCCAAAGTATAAATATTACAAAAAAAAGTATCAAAATAAAAAAAGTTAATATTTTTTTTGTCCAAAACTAATTTGTGTGTAAAGTAAAAAACAAACTAAAATGAAAGTAATAATAATAATAATAATAATAATAATAATATAATAAAATACATTAAAAAGAACCTGAAATTTAGTTCTGTTTTGCATTAAGTCAATGTCCATCAAAATTGTTGGTGGTGCAGAGGATAAGCATGGTCGTTTTCTTAACACTGTGCATTGAAATAAGACACTATTTTGACTATATTACAGTATTTTCTCCCTTTGTGCTCGTTGGTGGATTTTGCAGTCTGATCTCCAGGTTAGTCTATGTTAACCTCTCGGCAATTCCCCAAACACAAACCTTTAGTCACTTCATTTGTTTAACTTTGGTGTAAAACAAGGCGGCAGATGTAAAAGGCAGATAACACACAGACAGAAAACATCCTTACACAATTCCAGATGTTTAATGGTGCAGAAAGACTGTTCCAAACATGAATCTTAAGAAAAAAAAAGGGTTTTTGCTTTTTCTCCTTGAGTTTATTACATTTCCTGTAAGGATCCTTGGACCGGCCGCGACCGTTACGTTCCTGCTGACCCCAATATGATCCAAAACGTAACCTATTTTGCTTCTATTGTTCTACATTTGTTACATTTGGTCCGTAGTAAGGATTTTTTGGTGATGGAGAATCCGGCTTTTTTTGAGCGCTCAGGATCATTTGGTTCGGGTCACCAAAAAAAGACTGATCTTTTGGATCCCAAATGGATCCATGGTTGAACAAACAAAAAACACCAAAGGGTTTTTGGTTGTTTTGGCACCACAACAATGGGCACATTACCCCCAGCGAAACTCCCATCGTTCACGGCAGGGAACCTGCTCTTTGTACTGGATCGACCTCGAGTGACCCAACACTAGTTCGGGTTTGATAAGGAAAAAGGTGAGATTGTGCTTTATGATGAGATATTGGACTGGAGAAGGCCCAAATATTGTTAATTGATATTTTCTTTCCTTTATTTTCTAAAACAAAATCTATTTTTTATTGAAATTATGATATATTTGGCTGGGGGTATGAAAACATTCTTTTCTTGGTAGGTGTCCACGCAGCAGAATGGGGACATTTTATACCCCTTTCAAAATGGAGTGGCAGGTTGGATGTCTGACCGTTGATCCATTCATTCTCTAAGGGGCTGTCCGAGAAAGGCAAGTGCAGTGCTGGAAAGACCCCAAAGAAAATTAATAGTGGTCTGGTCAAGCGTGCACTGACACTCTATTCAAACCGGAATAAAACGTCTCTGTTCTGCTAACTGATCCAAGTTCCACAGTCAGACCCCCACGATCTATAAGTTATCCCTAGTGATGAGCGGGCACTACCATGCTCGGGTGCTCAGTACTCGTAACTAGTGATGAGCAGGCACTACCATGCTCGGGTGCTCTGTACTCGTAACTAGTGATGAGCGGGCACTACCATGCTCGGGTGCTCTGTACTCGCAACTAGTGATGAGCAGGGACTACCATGCTCAGGTGCTCGGTACTTGTAACTAGTAATGAGTGGGCGCTACCATGCTCAGGTGCTCAGTACTCGTAGCTAGTGATGAGCGGGCACTACCATGCTCAGGTGCTCAGTACTCGTAACTAGTGATGAGCGGGCACTACCATGCTCAGGTGCTCGGTACTCGTAACTAGTGGTGAGCGGGCACTACCATGCTCAGGTGCTCAGTACTCGTAACTAGTAATGAGTGGGCGCTACCATGCTCGGGTGCTCAGTACTCGTAACTAGTGATGAGCGGGCACTACCATGCTCGGGTGCTCAGTACTCGTAACTAGTGATGAGCGGGCACTACCATGCTCGGGTGCTCAGTACTCGTAACAAGTGATGAGCGGGCACTACCATGCTCAGGTGCTCAGTACTCGTAACTAGTGATGAGCGGGCACTACTATGCTCAGGTGCTCAGTACTCATAACTAGTGATGAGCGGGCACTACCATGCTCGGGTGCTCAGTACTCGTAACTAGTGATGAGCAGGCACTACCATGCTCGGGCGCTCAATACTCGTAACTAGTGATGAGCGGGCACTACCATGCTCGGGCGCTCAATACTCGTAACTAGTGATGAGCGGGCACTACCATGCTCGGGTGCTCAGTACTCGTAACTAGTGATGAGCAAGCACTACCATGCTCAGGTGCTCTGTACTCGTAACTAGTGATGAGTGAGCACTACCATGCTCGGGTGCTCTGTACTGGTGACTAGTGATGAGTGAGCACTACCATGCTCGGGTGCTCGGTACCCGTAACTAATGATGAGCGGGCACTACCATGCTCGGGTGCTCGGTACTTGTAACTAATGATGAGCGGGCACTACCATGCTCGGGTGCTCGGTACTGGTGACTAGTGATGAGTGAGCACTACCATGCTTGGGTGTTTGGTGCTCGTAACTAGTGATAAGCAAGCACTACCATGCTCGGGTGCTCGGTATGCGTAATGAGCAGTTGGATGCTCGGATGGGCGCGACTAGAGTACCCGAGTAGGATGGAAGTCAATGGAGGACTTGAGCATTTTTCCAGGAAATCTTTTTATACGCGGGTACTCTAGTCACGCCCATCTGAGCATCCAATTGCTGGTTACACGTAACGAGCACCTGAGCATTGTAGTGCCAGCTCATCACTAGTTACGAGTACAGAGCACCCGAGCATGGTAGTGTCCGCTCATCACTAGTTACGAGTACCGAGCACCTGAGCATGGTAGTGCATGCTCATCACTAGTTACGAGTACTGAGCACCCGAGCATGGTAGTGCCCGCTCATCACTAGTTACGAGTACCGAGCACCTGAGCATGGTAGTGCCCGCTCATCACTAGTTACGAGTACTGAGCACCTGAGCATGGTAGTGCCCGCTCATCACTAGTTACTAGTACTGAGCACCCGTGCATGGTAGTGCCAGCTCATCACTAGTTACGAGTACAGAGCACCCGAGCATGGTAGTGTCCGCTCATCACTAGTTACGAGTACCGAGCACCTGAGCATGGTAGTGCCCGCTCATCACTAGTTACGAGTACTGAGCACCTGAGCATGGTAGTGCCCGCTCATCACTAGTTACTAGTACTGAGCACCCGAGCATGGTAGTGTCCGCTCATCACTAGTTACGAGTACTGAGCACTTGAGCATGGTAGTGCTCACTCATCACTAGTTACGAGTACTGAGCACCTGAGCATGGTAGTGCCCGCTCATCACTAGTTACCAGTACTGGGCACCTGAGCATGGTAGTGCCCGCTCATCACTAGTTGCCAGTACTGAGCACCTGAGCATGGTAGTGCCCACTCATCACTAGTTACCAGTACTGGGCACCTGAGCATGATAGTGCCCGCTCATCACTAGTTACCAGTACTGAGCACCTGAGCATGGTAGTGCCCGCTCATCACTAGTTACCAGTACTGAGCACCCGAGCATGGTAGTGCCCGCTCATCACTAGTTACCAGTACTGAGCACCTGAGCATGGTAGTGCCCGCTCATCACTAGTTACCAGTACTGAGCACCCGAGCATGGTAGAGCCCGCTCATCACTAGTTACCAGTACTGAGCACCCGAGCATGGTAGTGCTCGCTCATCACTAGTTACCAGTACTGGGCACCTGAGCATGGTAGAGCCCGCTCATCACTAGTTACCAGTACTGGGCACCCGAGTATGGTAGTAAATGATCCCCTATCTTATATTTATGGCATAACTTACTTTTTTAATGGAATTTCATGTACTGGGGTCTTCTTTTAGGACTTTTTATTCTTCTCACTTTTCTCTTCTTTGCTACCAAATTAGCCAAAGCTTATTTTGCAGGCGGGGGACGGGCAGAATTGTGCTGCATAATTCAGTTCTAATAGGAATATTTTTTTATTTTGTGTGGGTTCCTATCTAGATGTTTTTATTGTGCCAGTGCATGGGTGGTTGTTGGAGGACAGAGACCCCATCGTTATCTCCGATGTGATTCATTAGCCTGAAGCCTGAGCTGTGCATTAGTCTGATAATCTTATGCACAACCTCTCATCCCAATGGGAGCATCTGACCGAGGCTGAGATTCATCATATGCACAACCCAACGCACCCGTCTGTGGCTCACTGATGCACAAACGAGATGCCTTAGTCACAATTCCAGCTGGGCATCCTCAGTGTCCTAGCAACCGTCCCCTGACTGGGCTACAACCGCGCACCGGTGCCTGGATCACCGGCGGGTGCAGCTCTGACGATGCAAACTTAGCAGGATAGAAAATCGCCTGACATTGGGTCCATGCAAAAACATTGTGCATAAAACCGAGCGACGTCTGTTATGTCACATTGTAATCGTCCATTCCTTGTATCTGATCTACTACGTTTTTAAATGGCAAATCACTGGGGAGAATCAGAGAATTCTGAATTAGAAAATAGTTAATTATTTTTTAACCTTTTGCATGAGATTTAGTAAAGCAAAAAATATTTATTTGTTTTTAAATGTGCACAGATCATCAGTAAGTCCGCACACAATGTCCCCCACGGACATCTCCGTCTGTGACTCTGCTCACAAGACGTTTAAGTCTTCCTATGAAGGTCTATATCCCCCTATATACAGAGATCAGTATCATCCGAGAAAACATAATCAAATATCATTTTTTTTAGGAAACTCCTAAACATGATAAATCCAAGAAAAACTGGAATCAAATACCATGAGCGTTGGGTTTCCTTGGGGGGCCCCTGAGGAAGCCCAACGCGAAACGCGCATCGGGGCCCTGTGGATTGCACCTACCTTTTGGAATGGGATAATATGGGTAAGCTGGATCATCATTATACTTAGAAACATCTATTGCACATGGTAAACTGCCATCTAGTGATGGCGTGTAGTATTGCAGTTCAACATTGTTATGGTTAGCCTTATTACTATTCGATAGTCTATTCTAGATACCATTGTGATATTATTAGTGATTGGAGTGTGTTCACTCTCTCTCACACTATCAGTTATTAATATCATTGCCCTGTATTTCTGATTTTTATCAGACAGGGGTCAGGAGTGTGACACACTACATTTTCGAGGCCACATACCAATCCTTTACTTGGTCCCTCAGTATGTGTCTTTCCTTTTTCTGCCCCCATTTTTTTTCCTTCACATTATATAGTGATTATAATTTTCAAATAATTGTGTTGCAATAAAATTCATTTTTAATTTTATAGCATGGAATTTAACTCCAGTTTTTCTTGGATTTATCCCCCTATATACAGTACAGTATCTCCTTGGAAGGCTCCAGTATGTGCCATTGCATAGATATACAGTGGTACATGCCATCCATATCAATAAAAAGTATTCAGCGCAGAATGTCTTTTTGGCACGTTTCACTAATGTACATCTATATATACAGTATATTTGTCGAACCTGTATTGAAATAGGTACTTAAAGGGTTAATCCATCATTAAAAATTATCACTTATACAGAGGATAAGTGTAATGTAAAGATCGGTGGCGGTCTAATATCAAAGTCCTTCACCGATCCCAAGAACACGGCTTTTAAATTTCCCACTGGAATGGATCTTTGGTGCACTTGTCTTTTTCCTGCAGTCCAAAAGAAAACATCTGTTTTACTTGTATTGAAATAGGTACCTAAAGAGTTATTCCCATCCTCAAAAATAATCACCTATACAGAGGATAGGTGATAATGTAGAGATCGGTGGCGGTCTAATATCAAAGTCCTCCACCGGTCCCAAGAACACGGTTTTTAAATTTCCCACTGGAATGGATCTTTGGTGCACTTGTCTTTTTCCCAAAGAGAACATTTGTTTTACTTCTTTTGGAATAGGTACCTAAAGGGTTATTTCCATCATTAAAAGTAATCAACTATATAGAGGATAGGTGATAATGTAGAGATCGGTGGCGGTCTAACATCAGAATCCTCCATCAATCACAAGAATGTGGCTGTGAGTTTTCCCACTGGAATGGATCTTTGGTGCAGTTGTCTTTTCCAACAGTCCCAAAGAGATACATTTGTCATACCTGTATTAAAATAGGTATTTAACTTTTAATGATGGGAATAAAACTTTATCACCTATCCAGAGGTGATGTACTGATCGGTGGAGGTCTAACATCAAAAAGCGGCTCTGAAATTTCCCACTAGAATGCATCTTTGGTGCACTTGTTTTTTTCCCGCAGTCCCAAAGTGAACATTTGTTGTACCTATATTGAAATAGGTACTTAAAGGTTTATTCCCATCATTAACAGTTATCACCTATCCAGAGGTGATGTTCTGATCGGTGGTGGTCTGACATCAAAGTCCTCCACCAATCCCAAGAACGTGGCTTTTAAATTTCCCAATGTTAAGGATCTTTGGTGCAGTTGTACATTTGTTGTACCTGCATTGAAATAGGTACTTACATTTTAATGATGGGAATAACATTTTTCACCTCTCCAGAAGATAGGTGATAATGTACAGATCAGTGGTGGTCTAACATTAAAGTCTTCCACAATCCCAAAAATGTGGCTATGAAATTTCCCACTGGAATGGATCTTTGGTGCACCTGTCGTTTTCCAGCATTCCTAAAGAGATACATTTGTCATACCTATATATTGATATAGGTACTTTAAAAGTTTATTCCCATCATTAAAATGTATCACCTATCCAGAAGATGGGTAATAATGTACAGTTTGGTGGTGGTCTGACATCAAAGTCCTCCACCAATCCCCAGAACGTGGCTATGAAATTTCCCATTTGAATGGATCTTTGCTGCACTTGTCTTTTTCCAGCAATCCCAAAGAGATACATTTGTCATACCTGTATTGAAATAGGTACTTAAAGATTTATTCCCATCATTAAAATGTATCGCCTATCCAGAAGATAGGTGATAATGTACAGTTCGGTGGTCTGACATCAAAGTCCTCCACCAATCCCAAGAACGTGGTATGAAATTTTCCACTGGAATGGATCTTTGGTGCACTTGTCTTTTCCCAACAGTCCCATAGAGATACCGTATATTGTCATACTTGTATTGAAATAGGTACTTAAAGGTTTATTCCCATCATTAAAATGTATCGCCTATCCAGAAGATAGGTGATAATGTACAGTTTGGTGGTCTGACATCAAAGTCATCCACCAATCCCAAGAACGCGTCTACGAAATATCCCACTGGAATGGATCTTTGGTGCACTTGTCTTTTCCCAACAGTCCCAAAGCGATACATTCGTCATACCTGTTTTAAAATAGGTACTTCACTTTTAATGATGGGAATAAACCTTTATTACCTATCAAGAGGTGATGTACTGATCGGTAGTGGTCTGACATCAAAGTCTTCCACCGATCCCAAGAATTCAGCTATGAAATTTCCCACTGGAATGGATATTTGGTGCACTTGTCTTTTTCCTGAAGTCCCATAGAAAATGACAGACGAAGCATTTCAGAGCCCGATTATCAAAAATTGCTGAAGGTCCCAGTAGTCAGACCTCCACCAATCCACAGGAACCCCCCTTTTTTTTTTTTTTTTAATAGGTGATCAATTTTAACTATTATTTAGTTATTTATTATAACTATTTCTAACTATTTACTATTTATAACTATTTACTATTTATTTATTTATTATAACTATTTAATTTTAACTATTATTTTCAATATAACTAATATGGCAGACATATGCAAGCCTATATACAATATATAAGTAAGTTGCAAACAGTCCGTCCAAATGTACTGGTTGATTATGGTATGGACCTGGCATGTTTGTCTCTATGCAGAATCTAGAGGAAGACAAAATAACAGAAACCACTAAGCGGCTGTGCTACATTGTTTCCAGAACTTCTATAATAGTGAATGAGAGTTTTTGATTGCACATTGTAGTTTTTGACGTCATAGTACAACCCACTTGGCTCTTTGCAATCTCATCCATACCCGGCACATAATCGATACTGATCATGGACGTAAAGTCGAATATTCTCTCGAATGTGATAAAAAAACAACAAGAAATATCCATAAGTGATAAAGTATTTTTATGCGGTTTCTTATACGCAGACGAATGATCTCCAGGTCTCGTGTAAGATGAATGGTCGCGTCATGACCTCAGACGTTTCAGTGACTTTGGGACAAACCCTGCACTTTGCAGGAGGAGGGACAAGGTTATGTCCTAGGAGGGGTGAAGAAGTCGGATTCATGTCAGGTTGAGCTTAATAAAATATTTTCCAATCTCCTGTGTCTCCAGGGGGGATATTTATCTAGAGATGTCGTTTCTTTCCTCCCTTCGGCTACAGAGGAGAGATGGTCTTGAGTTTGTTAGTGGTTCTGAGATTGATTCTGGTCTCTTTTTGTAAATGGGAAGTGTAATAATTGTTCTTCGGGGTCTCATTCGGGATTTCCACCATCTCTTCATTGCATTCTCTTCTCTTACGGTTTCTTTCATATGTGCTAAACAACAACGTGTGGCCTGAACAACCAGATCAAGTAAAATTATATTAGGACGTATTTAAACATACATACAGTGCCTACAAGTAGTCTTCAACCCCCTGCAGATTTAGCAGGTTTGATAAGATGAAAATAAGTTAGAGCCTGCAAACTTCAAACAAGAGCAGGATTTATTAACAGATGCATAAATCTTACAAACCAACAAGTTATGTTGCTCAGTTAAATTTTAATAAATTTTCAACATAAAAGTGTGGGTCAATTATTATTTTTGCAATTACAGCTAATAATCGTCTTTTATAAGACCTGATCAGGCCGGCACAGGTCTCTGGAGTTATCTTGGCCCACTCCTCCATGCAGGAGGTTTCTCATGTGGACTTTAATCTTGAGCTCCTTCCACAAGTTTTCAATTGGGTTAAGGTCAGGAGACTGACTAGGCCACTGCAACACCTTGATTTTTTTCCCTCTTGAACCAGGCCTTGGTTTTCTTGGCTGTGTGCTTTGGGTCCTTGTCTTGTTGGAAGATGAAATGACGACCCATCTTAAGATCCTTGATGGAGGAGCGGAGGTTCTTGGCCAAAATCTCCAGGTAGGCCGTGCTATCCATCTTCCCATGGATGCGGACCAGATGGCCAGGCCCCTTTGCTGAGAAACAGCCCCACAGCATGATGCTGCCACCACCATGCTTGACTGTAGGGATGGTATTCTTGGGGTCGTATGCAGTGCCATCCAGTCTCTAAACGTCACGTGTGTGGTTGGCACCAAAGATCTCGATCTTGGTCTCATCAGACCAGAGAACCTTGAACCAGTCTGTCTCAGAGTCCTCCAAGTGATCATGAGCAAACTGTAGATGAGCCTTGACATGACGCTTTGAAAGTAAAGGTACCTTACGGGCTCGTCTGGAACGGAGACCATTGCGGTGGAGTACGTTACTTATGGTATTGACTGAAACCAATGTCCCCACTGACATGAGATCTTCCCGGAGCTCCTTCCTTGTTGTCCTTGGGTTAGCCTTGACTCTTCGGACAAGCCTGGCCTCGGCACGGGAGGAAAATTTCAAAGGCTGTCCAGGCCGTGGAAGGCTAACAGTAGTTCCATAAGCCTTCCACTTCCGGATGATGCTCCCAACAGTGGAGACAGGTAGGCCCAACTCCTGGGAAAGGGTTTTGTACCCCTTGCCAGCCTTGTGACCCTCCACGATCTTGTCTCTGATGGCCTTGGAATGCTCCTTTGTCTTTCCCATGTTGACCATGTATGAGTGCTGTTCACAAGTTTGGGGAGGGTCTTAATTAGTCAGAAAAGGCTGGGAAAAGAGATAATTAATCCAAACATGTGAAGCTCATTGTTCTTTGTGCCTGAAATACTTCTTAATACTTTAGGGGAACCAAACAGAATTCTGGTGGATTGAGGGGTTGAATAATAAATGACCCTCTGAATAAACTTTTCTCAATTTAAAAAAAAAAAAAAAAGAAAGAAATAACATTCTTTTTTGCTGCAGTGCATTTCACACTTCCAGGCTGATCTACAGTCCAAATGTCACAATGCCAAGTTAATTCCGAATGTGTAAACCTGCTAAATCTGCAGGGGGTTGAATACTACTTGTAGGCACTGTATATCAAACAGATAAATAGGGGTCACAAGGAGTTAATACATAGAAATACCCCAGATGGGGGAACAACCAAAGGGATGGGTTAAACATACAGTGCAGGTCGGGAGAGTTTACAAGTGACTAGACAGATATTTCAATCATAATGATCAACCAGTGTATTGTCCTAGGCACAGAAAATTTGTAAATACATTGCCTAATACAACCATATCTCTAGAACGCGCAGCCATAGAAATCTACCATAGAAAACAAGTGACCTAGCAGGCCTGCGAAGCCCCAGGTATGCGTTCTAGGGATATAGTGCACAACTCACCCATAATGAAGTCTTCTTCGCATGACCCGACGCGCGTTTCGCTAATTGCTTTATGAAGGAGGAGTGGTCTTGTGGCAAGACTTACCAGACATAATGTCTCATTGCACTAAGACGTGGTCTGGAGTAGTACAGCGGAGTCACCACAAGAGTCACCAGCAGAGTAACGTTACGCTGTACTAAGACATGACCCAAAGTACCGTAGTACAGCAAAGTCACCACAAGGTTGCAGCAGAGTAGTCAGAGAGCCAAGTCAGCAACAGGAAGTCAAGGCAATGTACGAGGGGTGAACAAACTCAGAGTCAGAAGCAAAGGGGTCAGGGGCTGAACGGTAATAGAGAAAGCTGAAGGGAGAGACAGAGCCAAGTCATAATCGGGAGCATAAGTCAAGTACTGGGAAGTCCAAATTACAAAGAAAAGGTATTACAAGCGAGATGGGGCCGGGAGAAATCAGAGAGACACAGGTTAGGCGGGAGAGGGTGCACGGCAGGACAGATCGTGTACCTCTACAGAGCCAGCTACACACACTATGAGACATTGACTATCACTGGCGCTGAACCAGAGGGGCAGCACCCAGATATAGCGTCCCGGAAACCAGAACAAGGCAGAGAGAAATTAACCCCTTACATGACCAGGCCGGAGCTGGGAGATACCACAACAGCAGATACCGGCCTGGATCATGACAGATATATACACCATTCAGTGATTACCTAATGCAAAACACATAGTGGTAAATACTATAGATATTTCATCTAGATTTGCAGAAGGAAAATCCGCAGCGTATTACAGTAGGAGCAAAGTGCACGAGATTATATCCAATGTTATCCAGACGCTTCAGCTAAAAAAATCTGTTTGGAAATTTGATTTTTGTTGTAAACTTGTTGCAAAATTCCACTTGAAATTTTGGGTTTTGCAATGAACTACATAAAAAAAACACTGAAAATCTTCCGCAAATCTGTCCGGTGTGAACAGAACCGAAAAAGGGTGTGTAAAGGTGGCGGAGTTTTGCGCCTTTGTAGATGAAGCTTTGTTATAAATCTACCAATAATTAACAATAAATGGATATTCTTTTTATAAAATCTAAAATTCTGAGATAGGAAATAACACACGGGATGAACTCTAATTCCTCGCAGGCCAGGGCCGCACCGAGGGCTTTAATGTGGCGACAATGGATCCCATGAGCCCCGGCTGTGCGGTGTAAAACCCACGTTCATGATTCAGCCATGGACGGCTGCCGGGAGAAGACACCTACTGAAATATTCATTCACTTTCCTCCCCTACGTTACATTAATAATAAAGATTACGCTTTACCTTTCGGCCCCCGGGGGATTGGCGGCTTCTGCGGGGGGACAGCTGACATTCTCATTTGTATGCACAAATTATTGATGAGACTCCCTATCAGGGAGAGAGTAATTTAAGGTTTATGATGACATAAAGGATCCAATTTGTCTCTTTTAAAGAGTCTATGAGACCCAAAAAAGAGACATTTATAACACTTCAAATTGTGGCTGGTTTTATTTCTCAGACCCGTGTGTGTAATGCCGGGTGATAAAGATTATGTAAAGATACTGTAACCATTCATCACTGGTGACAATGTATCACTGCTGACAATGTATCACTGCTGACAATGTATCACTGCTCACAATGTATCACTGGTGACAATGTATCACTGCTCACAATGTATCACTGGTGACAATGTATCACTGGTGACAATGTATCACTGCTGACAATGTATCACTGGTGACAATGTATCACTGCTCACAATGTATCACTGGTGACAATGTATCACTGCTCACAATGTATCACTGGTGACAATGTATCACTGGTGACAATGTATCACTGCTCACAATGTATCACTGGTGACAATGTATCACTGGTGACAATGTATCACTGGGGACAATGTATCACTGGGGACAATGTATCACTGCTCACAATGTATCACTGGTGACAATGTATCACTGGGGACAATGTATCACTGGGGACAATGTATCACTGCTCACAATGTATCACTGGTGACAATGTATCACCGGTGACAATGTATCACTGGTGACAATGTATCACCGCTGACAATGTATCACTGGTGACAATGTATCACTGGTGACAATGTATCACTGCTCACAATGTATCACTGGTGACAATGTATCACCGGTGACAATGTATCACTGGTGACAATGTATCACCGCTGACAATGTATCACTGGTGACAATGTATCACCGCTGACAATGTATCACTGGTGACAATGTATCACTGGAGACAATGTATCACTGGTGACAATGTATCACTGCTCACAATGTATCACTGGTGACAATGTATCACTGGTGACAATGTATCACTGCTCACAATGTATCACTGGTGACAATGTATCACTGCTCACAATGTATCACTGGGGACAATGTATCACTGGTGACAATGTATCACTGGTGACAATGTATCACTGCTCACAATGTATCACTGGTGACAATGTATCACTGCTCACAATGTATCACTGGTGACAATGTATCACTGGTGACAATGTATCACCGCTGACAATGTATCACTGGTGACAATGTATCACTGGAGACAATGTATCACTGCTCACAATGTATCACTGGTGACAATGTATCACCGCTGACAATGTATCACCGCTGACAATGTATCACTGCTCACAATGTATCACTGGTGACAATGTATCACTGCTCACAATGTATCACTGGTGACAATTTATCACTGGTGACAATGTATCACTGGTGAGAGGGGATACAGTCCCCAGAATACAAGCAAATAGACTCTATAATAATATTAATATTATTATTATTAATAATAATAATAATAATAATAATATACAAGTCCAGATGTTTGTAAATAATATTTCATAAAATTCCGATTGGGATATCAGGACCTTTAAGCAGATGAGCGGAACCACATGCGCTGCTTATCTCAGCCTGTAACAAATCACTATTGCTGGAATTTATTTCTCCTGTGCCAGATATTGTTTGACTAATATACTCCCTTCCACTTTGTAAAAGAGGTTCTTCAGCAGCTGCAGTGCATATTATAAAGTAGTGGGTCCAGACTATGGCAGAACATCATGTTATACACCTCAGCTGCTGCAGAACTTTATTATACACCTCAGCTGCTGCAGAACTTTATAATACACCTCAGCTGCTGCAGAACTTTATTATACACCTCAGCTGCTGCAGAACTTTATTATACACCTCAGCTGCTGCAGAACTTTATAATACACCTCAGCTGCTGCAGAACTTTATTATACACCTCAGCTGCTGCAGAACTTTATAATACACCTCAGCTGCTGCAGAACTTTATTATACACCTCAGCTGCTGCAGAACTTTATTATACACCTCAGCTGCTGCAGAACTTTATAATACACCTCAGCTGCTGCAGAACTTTATTATACACCTCAGCTGCTGCAGAACTTTATAATACACCTCAGCTGCTGCAGAATTTTATTATACACCTCAGCTGCTGCAGAACTTTATTATACACCTCAGCTGCTGCAGAACTTTATAATACACCTCAGCTGCTGCAGAATTTTATTATACACCTCAGCTGCTGCAGAACTTTATAATACACCTTAGCTTCTGCAGAACTTTATAATACACCTCAGCTGCTGCAGAACTTTATAATACACCTCAGCTGCTGCAGAACTTTATAATACAACTTAGCTCAGAGTGAGGTGAGTTTAAGAGGTGACCCTGCTTCCCTTTCCCTAGCACCAGGGACCACCATTGTATGGCGTACCCTGTGTGTTCCAGCGCTCGACGGGGGTTGTCATGTACCTAGGGGAACCCCGGTAGTCACTGCATGGCAGGAAGTCGGGACAAAGCACTGACCTGCTGGGACAGCGGGACTGAGCCTTCAAATTGGGACAGTCTGATAACGCCGGGATGATTCGGAGCTACGATAGTGCACACAAAAAAAAAAGAATAAAGTGAGCCACAAAAAGTTCTGGGTGTGAAATGACCTTCAATCTGCAGATCATTATCAGCCATGCGGAAAATGATACTGAAATACTGCTAATGGCCCTGGGTGGGAAATAAGAAGGTGGCTTTGTTCAGTTCGCGGCTTGGGAAGGCACAGTGGGGACCATGATGTCAGATCGGAGTGACGGTGCACACAGTAGTGTCACTCACTACCGAGTAGGAGATCTCGCCTGCCCCGAGCTATCTACATGCAGTAATTCAATCCTCCGCTGCGTCCTACACCTCATCAGCTGCTGTTTACAAGCTACAAAACATCTGCTCCACGATTTGTCACATACCGCGCCGCGTCACAGCCGACCCCGCGCCCCGCTGCTGTGTTTTCTACCTTACAGCCCCCCGCCGTTTATTTCGCAGGACCCTTTTTTCATATGTCCTTGTATATTTTGGGCAGATCCGTACATTCCAGCAGTAATTTTATGTCGTATTTATTTTGTCGGAGCAGTTTTGTTTCCTCCAGTTACTGTTGTACAATTATAGGTGTTTTAGGCAATTAGCCCTAGAAGTGTCAGATGTGTTTTCTGCCAAAGGCGAGCTCCAGCTGTTTCAATAAGTGGGAACGACTTCATCTCCAACTCGGGCAGTAAATGTAATATTTTTGGAAAATAGTTATATAGATTTCATTTTTGATAAACGCCTTTTAAACCGAGCTTTGAATAAAGGGACATCTTTACCCTTTTTGTTTATTTCAAAAGTTCTGTTCCCGATATTTCTTCGCCGTGGCCAGAGCTCCATTGGTGCAATGATCCTTTGCATTCATGGATTTTACCATAAATGACACTTCTCGCCATTCCAATCCTTGCCAATTCCTTTGGAATGTCCGAGAGACTCCTAAAAAAAATGGGAGAGACTTGGCAAATCTAGTCTTTTCTGAAATCAGCACCTCCAGAAGGTTTCTGGTGTTTGACCAATCCCACATTCATGGGGGCGGAAATGGGAAAATGGTGCGTTTGTGTTTAAAAAAAATGGGTGCACCGCCTGTGGGATAGCCAGGAACAGTTGCTCTTATGCTGATCCTCATGCTAAGGGGTCCCTAGGCTATCCCTATTCTCAGGGTTACTCCTAATGGTGGAGATGCCTGAGTCTCGTGCCTGGCTATGCTCCTGACCAGAACTAATCTGATTCCCCCCTCCAACCAAGAAAGGAAGGTGCAGGAGTGAGATGGAAACACAGATAAAGACACACAGGGGAAAACCAAAACTTAGGCAAATCACACCAAATCTCTTTGGGGCAATCCTACTCTAAATTATTTTTATTTAAAATGTGCCATATGGCCTCACACATGAAAAAAGTAGAACTGAACGGAGAAAAGCAAGAGCAGGAAGGGAGCAACAAAAAGACAGCAGGGTTAACATTAGCACCACAACCACTCACAGCAATGAGAAATACAACTACCAGTTAGTGTGGATCACAGCACTTCACCAGACCAGCTTAAAAAAACTATAGCTGGCATAAAAGTAAGGATCTAGCCAGCATATATAGGAGCAGAAAAAACAAGATAGCCAGCACTAAATGTGCACTACTGCACTAAAAATTCCAAACAGTACTTATTATTAAAATTAGAGATTTTTGGCAAAGAAATTGCAATTTCTTGAGCTACCCCGCCACGTCACGGCAAATCTCTTTGGGGCAGTCCTACTCCAAATTATTTTTATTTAAAATGTGCCATACAGCCTCACATATGAAAAAAGTAGAACTAATTTCCCCTCCAACCCAGGAAGGAGGGTGCAGGAGTGAGATGGAAAAACAGATATAGACACACAGGGGAAAACCAAAACTTAGGCACACTGCAAACTTACAGCAACAAATAATGAGAGACTCAGGAGAAAAGCAAGAGCAGGAAGGTAGCAACAAAATGACAGCAGGGTTAACATTAGCACCACAAGAACTCACAGCAACGAATACTCCAACCACCAGTTAGTCTGGATCACAAGACTTCACCAGACCAGCTTAGAAAAACTATAGCTGGCGTAGAAGGAAGGATCTAGCCAGCATATATAGGAGCAAAAAAAACAAGATAGCCAGCACTAAATGTGCACTACTGCACTAAAAATTCCAAACTGTACTTATTATTAAAATTAGAGATTTTTGGCACAAAAATTGCAATTTCTTGAACTACCCCACCATGTCACGGCAAATCTCTTTGGGGCAATCCTACTCTAAATTATTTTTATTTAAAATTTGCCATATGGCCTCACATATGAAAAAAGTAGAACTGATTCCCCCCTCCAACCCAGAAAGGAATGTGCAGGAGTGAGATGGAAACACAGATAAAGACACACAGGGGAAAACCAAAGCTTAGGCACACTGCAAACTCACAGCAACAAACAATGAGAGACTCAGGAGAAAAGCAAGAGCAGGAAGGTAGCAACAAAAAAACAGCAGGGTTAGCATTAGCACCGCAACGAGTACTACAACCACCAGTTAGTCTGGCTCACAGCACTTCACCAGACCAGCTTAGAAAAACTATAGCTGGCGTAGAAGGAAGGATCTAGCCAGCATATATAGGAGCAGAAAAGAGTAAGATGGCTAGAACTAAACGTGCACTACTGCACTAAAAATTCCAAACTGTACTTATTATTAAAATTAGAAATTTTTGGCAAAAAAAATTGCAATTTCTTGAGCTACCCCGCCACGTCACGGCAAATCTCTTTGAGGCAGTCCTACTCTAAATTATTTTTATTTAAAATGTGCCATATGGCCTCACATATGAAAAAAGTAGAACTGATTTCCCCCTCCAACCCATGAAGGAAGGTGCAGGAGTGAGATGGAAAAACAGATAAATACACACAGGGGAAAACCAAAACTTAGACACACTGCAAACTCACAGCAACAAATAATGAGAGACTCAGGAGAAAAGCAAGAGCAGGATGGTAGCAACAAAATGACAGCAGGGTTAACATTAGCACCACAAAAACTCACAACAATGAGTACTACAACCACCAGTTAGTCTGGATCACAGCACTTCACCAGACCAGCTTAGAAAAACTATAGCTGGCGTAGAAGGAAGAATCTAGCCAGCATATATAGGAGCAGAGCAGATGTGATCAAAGGAGACTAACAAGCAGACCAGCAGAGATTAACTCTTGCTAGCCTGCCAATTAACTGTTGGTTGACGCCCGAGTCTACCTGCACTGATCACAGACATCAGAGACGTTATCAGGCGGAGTGTCATAATTTGTAGTCTGAACAGATCACAACGCCACCATGACAGTCGGTGATGTTTGTAAAAATCTTTGTCTGACAGCCGCCTGTCCAAAAGGCTCCAAATTTGGTACTTGAATTTGTGTGAACCAATTTGCAAGACCAGGTTCATCAGTGATATCATCTTACCTCTCGGCATCCGCGGCCATGCTGACTAGTCAAAAGAATAGCCTTGGTCGGTGGAAGGATGAAATCAGTTATCATTGATCCTCTCCAGCAGCCACAGATTACTGACTCTGCCAATGAGCCAGGTCCTGTGAAAAATAAGATCCATGTGGGTCCAACAACTTAACCCCCAATTGACCATGAGAAAACAGGCCCCTGTCTATATGGACGCGACCAGAGCTCCATTTGGGGCTCACGGTTCTCAAAGAGTAAACCAAGATCAGCACTTATCTATCCATAAACAGTGATTGGATTGGGAGTTGCACATCCAAACTACCCCTCCATTCACACAGGGGACTAAAGTACTCTCATTTTCATGACTGGCGGGGTATCACCCATCAGATCTGTAAAAAAATTACCTTTAAATCATGACATTCTTGCTACTGATAGTGACCACTAGGGGGAGCTTGTGAGCTTACTGCATACTGTGAAGAAAACAATATGCACTTAGCTCCCTCTAGTGGTGGCTGCTGGTAAATATGTCTAAAGCTACAATATTTCTATTGTTTGAAAAATATATTAATCATTGAATCAGCGCAGTATTTTAATAGGTGACCCCTTTTTATCTGTATATCTTCTTACCATACTTGTTTTTTCCTCCGGGGTGAATGATGCGGCATTAGAGGTATTCTGATCTGCGGTCACGTATAGACCATCATTGATTTTTTTTTTTAATTAAACAAAACCCTACAAACGACCCATCCTCAAATTAACATTCCTGATTGCTGTGCTGCGGGCGACGGCAAACACCTGGATCATGCGGCCATTTCTCTGATGTTGCAGCTGCTGCAATTACCCCCTGAATACAGTAATGCGTGGACCTGAGTCATCAATGGAGCCGCTCATTATCCTCCTCTCTATAGCCCGATCATCAGGCCAGCGACAGCTTTGATCTGATGCTGTGGATTGATCCAGCCCTTATGTGCCTGGTCATCTCCAGCTCCAGTCACTTCTACTGAGTGAGTGGTGGAAACCCCATTAACATCTATGGATGGTCTGCTACATTGTATCATTATCCACATTGACTTGAGGTCCAGGGGCTCATGATCAAGCCAGATCTTCACTCACAGACCCTATATGCATCAACTCCATATAGATTAATATTTCTGACCTGTAAAATGAAAAAATCTTGCAATTATCACTTTAGTCACTAAGCCTAGTCCTAGACGCACACTTCCTGATCTGTAAAGGAGAGCTTTCTGAAGTTCTGTTATCATCACAGACAGGATGACAGTGGAAGGCAAAAACTTTATATACAGTCGATAACACAGGATCCACCATTCATAATAGGGGATATCACAGCTCACCTCCTCCTCATGTACAATAATTGATAACACCTCTATAAACAGGAGATAACACATGATCCACTATTCACAATAGGTGATGTCACAGCTCACCTCCTCCTCTTGTACAATGACTGATAACACCTCTATATACAGTATATTACACAGGATCCACCATTCACAATAGGTGATGTCACAGCTCACCTCCTTCTCCTTTACAATGACTGACAGCACCTCTATATACAGTAGATAACACAGGATCCTCCATTCACAATAGGTGATATCACAGCTTTTCTCCTCCCCACTTATATACCGTAATTATTGATACCACCTTTATGTACAGTAAATAACACAGGATCCACCATTCACAATTTGTAATTTCACAGCTCACCTCCCCCTCCTGTACAATAACTGATTGATTACACTTCTATATACAGTAGATAACACCTGATCCACTATTCACAATAGGTGATGTGACAGCTCACCTCCTCCCCTTTTGAACAATGACTAATAACACCCCTATATACAGCAGATACACAGGATCCACAATTCCCAATAGGTAATGTCACAGCACACCTCCTCCTCCTGTACAATGACTGATAAAAACTCCATATACAGCATAATATAAAGGATACCCCATTCACAATAGGTGATATAACATCTCACCTCCTCACCCTCAATTCTATATCCAGTAGAGAATACCGGATCCACCATTCACAATAGGAGATGTCACAGCTCACCTCCTCGATCTTCTTTGCAATGGATGGTAACTCTATATACAGTATATATCATATATTGTGAATGGTGCATCCTGTGTTATATACTGTATATTAAGTTATCAGTCACTGTAGAGGAGGGGGTGGTGGTGAGCTGTGACATCACCTATTGTGAATGGTGGATCCTGTTTTGTCACAGATCACCTACTCCTCCTTCAGTACAATGACTGATAACACCTCTATATATAGGTAGATAACACAGGATCCACCAGTCACAATAGATGTCACAGGTCACCTCCTCTCCCTCCCGTACAATGATTGATAACACCTCTATATACCACAGATAACACAGGATCCACCATTCCCAATAGGTGATGTCACAGCTCACCTCCTCCTCCTCCTGTACAATGACTGATAAAACCTCCATATACAGTAGATAATACAGAATCCACCATTCATAATAGGTGATGTCACAGCTCACCTCCTCCTCCTCCTGTACAATGACTGATAAAACCTCCATATACAGTAGATAATACAGGATTCACTGTTCATAATAGGTGATATCACATCTCACCTCCTCCTCCTGTACAATGACTGATAACACCTCTTTATGCAGTAGATAACACAGGATTCACCATTCACAATAGGTAATGTCATATCTCACCTCCGCTCCCTCTTATACAATGATTGATAGCACCTGTATATACAGCAAATAACACAGGATCCACCATTCACAATCTGTGATGTCACAGCTCACCTCCTCCTCCTCCTGTACAATGACTGATAAAACCTCCATATACAGTAGATAATACAGAATCCACCATTCATAATAGGTGATGTCACAGCTCACCTCCTCCTCTTGTACAATGACTGATAAAACCTCCATATACAGTAGATAATACAGGATTCACTGTTCATAATAGGTGATATCACAGCTCACTTCCTCCTCCTGTACAATGACTGATAACACCTCTTTATGCAGTAGATAACACAGGATTCACTATTCACAATAGGTAATGTCATATCTCACCTCCGCTCCCTCTTATACAATGATTGATAGCACCTGTATATACAGCAAATAACACAGGATCCACCATTCACAATCTGTGATGTCACAGCTCACCTCCTCCTCCTCCTGTACAATGACTGATAAAACCTCCATATACAGTAGATAATACAGAATCCACCATTCATAATAGGTGATGTCACAGCTCACCTCCTCCTCTTGTACAATGACTGATAAAACCTCCATATACAGTAGATAATACAGGATTCACTGTTCATAATAGGTGATATCACAGCTCACTTCCTCCTCCTGTACAATGACTGATAACACCTCTTTATGCAGTAGATAACACAGGATTCACCATTCACAATAGGTAATGTCATATCTCACCTCCGCTCCCTCTTATACAATGATTGATAGCACCTGTATATACAGCAAATAACACAGGATCCACCATTCACAATCTGTGATGTCACAGCTCACCTCCTCCTCCTCCTGTACAATGACTGATAAAACCTCCATATACAGTAGATAATACAGAATCCACCATTCATAATAGGTGATGTCACAGCTCACCTCCTCCTCTTGTACAATGACTGATAAAACCTCCATATACAGTAGATAATACAGGATTCACTGTTCATAATAGGTGATATCACAGCTCACTTCCTCCTCCTGTACAATGACTGATAACACCTCTTTATGCAGTAGATAACACAGGATTCACCATTCACAATAGGTAATGTCATATCTCACCTCCGCTCCCTCTTATACAATGATTGATAGCACCTGTATATACAGCAAATAACACAGGATCCACCATTCACAATCTGTGATGTCACAGCTCATCTCCTCCTCCTCCTCCTTCAGTACAATGACTGATAACACAGAATCCACCATTGACAATAGGTGATGTTACAGCTCACCTCCTCCGCCTCCTGTACAATGACTGATAACACCTCTATATACTGTAGATAACACAGGATCCATCAGTCACAATAGGTGATGTCACAGCTCACCTCCTCCTTCAGTACAATAACTGATAACACAGGATCCACCAATCACAATAGGAGATGTCACAGCTCACCTCCTCCTCCTGTAGAATGACCTATGCCCAGATCGGATCACTCCTAGTAGGGGTGAATACCCTAGCTTAGTGCAGCCTATGTTTTTGTAACACACGCATGTAAATATGGCGCTGGAATAGATCTCGTACTTAGTGTATTTTTTATAAGAAAAGTCGCATAAACACATTAATAAATCCCATATTATTTTGCCTGGAAATCTGCGCCTCATTAATATGCTGCAGTCCTTTACTATATCATAAAAGCACAAATCACAGATTTGACCTTTTTACGCCGGTCATTACTTTTGTGAATGAGTGGAAGGTTTATTGCCGGCATTTATCGGCTGATAATGATCCCCATCGGTGGAGGAAAGCGGCGCTTACTTCGCAGCTGTTTGCGGGGCGACTCGCGGCTCGTGGGCAGGATATGGCCCCGTTTTACCTTTCCGGGGCCTTCTGCTGATCTATGTTATATTCTGCATTATAAATGCACCATAAACCTTTGGAAAATGTTATGTAATTGGCTCCACCTGCACCTGGAAACGCAACGACGGGGCGAAATCTAGAGTGAAACAGAGGAAAAGAGCAAGTATCAGGGCTGTAAACTCACAACTTCATTTTAATTCTTTCTGAATATCTTCCCGTAGCCCGAGTGTTCAACTGGTGGAATACTTACGGCAAACCCAACCATCTTGTACTTTCAAAGTGGGGGAGGGCTGCTGCTGCGGCCAGGCTCCTGACAGCGAGAGCGAGCTAAAAGAAATGATCTTACATGTAAAAAACAGCAACTTTGCAATTTACTTCCTATTAAAAATCATCTCCATTTTAAAGAATAAAGGGATTTTTAATTTGATAGTTTAATACTCGTTGTCAAGGTTACCGGCCACTTCTGCAGTCAGAGGTGGCCAGTCTATTAGGGATAGAGAGCAGCTCTTACAAGCTGAGCAGATTGTGCATGCTGCTCCAAATGATGGATAAATTGCAAAACTGCCTCTGTCATGATGTGACTTCAGGTTGGTTTCTTGCTTGGTCATGAGATAGTGTTACGACACACCGGAAACATTAGGGTAGTGTCACACCATGGGAGGGAAGGACCCCCAGCAAGCCACGCAACACACAGGGTACACCAGGAAAACAATATGATGTGCCCTCTCTCTAGGGAGAGGGGAGCAGGGTCACCTCCCATCACTCACCCCTAGACGGGTCCTTCCGCCGTGCGCCGATCGTGTTTCTAGGCCCTCACTGACTCTAAATTCACTCTGACTAGTGAGGGGCAGCGAGACCTAGCTACAATAAGACACCATGAGGTTGTTAAGACAAACAGGGAAGAAAGACACAACAAATATCCCTCCAAGGTTTCTCCAGTAAGGAACTTTGCAGCTGCAATAGAAACAACACCACAGCTATGCATTGACATGCTCCTTCAACATGGTCAGCGCATAGATATGAGCTATAGCCGGCATAGGAGGACGTGCGGATATATATAGCAGAAGGAAGTGGCTGCAGCTGAGGTTACAACTACCTGTTATATCACTGCAGGATAGAAAAGAACCTTAACCCCTTCAGTACTGGATGAAATTAAATATTCTTCAACTCAGGGTGAATGGCGAGCGGTCACTAAGCTGGATCTGTGATTCACAATGTGCTGTGACCTTCTGATCCCAGATGCCCCCTGAGATCACATCTGACCATTACATACTCATAGCAGCTTGGGGGAGTGCAGCATTCACACCAGTGATGCATCCATGCTACTGATCTGTCAATCTTCCGTCCCCGGAAAAACGGAAGGCAGAGGAGCAGTGCGCTCCTGAAGAACGAAGATTAGACAGTTTCTTTAAGGCTATGTGTAAATGGAGTTTTTCCGATGAGTTTTTGGAGCACATACTGATCGGAAAATCTCCAAATTTCAAAACTGCTCAAAAATGTGGAGTTTCCGCTTAGTTTCTGCTCTGAAAACTGAGCTTGAAGCCCCTGTGTGCGCACAGCTAAGAACTTGTTTTTGGAATCTTTTGTGTTGTTTTCCTCTTCATTTTCTGGATTTGGCATTCCATAAAAGCAGCGCTGTCCTTCTGTATGTAGCAATCATGTACCCGAAGCTAAATGAGAATATCCTGTGCCGTATCCTAACTTACTGCTGTAATTACACGTTTCTTGTTGCCATAATTCACTTTTAGAAAAAGTCCCCATCTTTTTATATTTTAGTGTGAAAGTACCGCGCCCATCTGTGAGAGCTGCATGACCTCTTCTCGCCAGTCCGATGCGGTCGGAAAACTTTAACCCCTTGTGCAGATGATGCCTTCCGCACCCCCACACTTTTGACTGTTTGTATACTTGTAGGTTTGGCAGGTGGTGCGACCAAAGGTCACTATATACTGCTGCGTGGGGTTTCATTGCTACCTGCAAAGTACCAGGACAATAAAGTCCAAAAATAGTTGGATTTTTTGCAACATCCTTGTAACAGTACCCAGAAGTACAAGGCACTTGGACTATGCTGTAACAAATCCTTTGGCCATGGGACCTGTATCATTGCCAGTTGTCATGATTCCTTTGTGCAGAGCATCTTGCACATTAGGAGATGCTCTGCTGTGGTTTCCTGAGCACTGAGCTGGCAGGTAGATTGACAGCGCAGGATTCCATTCTGGTTCTGGAAGGTGCTGATTACTCAGGTGCCCCATCTTCTGGGTAATTGCTCGGCTTTGTTACTGAGCATGCTCTCCCAGAACTTTTGCCAGTCATACATTCTGGTTCTATAGTTGTGCTGTTGGCCTGTTTTTCTGCATGTTTTTTGATCTTTGTTTCTTGACCCCGGATTGTTGTTTCTACAGACAGAAGAATAGTCAGGCAAGCCGGGGTCTGGTAATAGCAGGACACGTATGGATACAGGGAGTACACAGAGGCATAGTCAGGTCACAATCCGATGGTCAGAATTCTGGGAGGGCACATAGTAGATTAAGGGAGAAAACTGAGACGTGGTCAGGTAACTGTCAACAACGGTAGTTGTTTGACTCCGCTCTGCCAGCTCCCTGTTCCTGTCATGGCCTCCTGGCTTTTGACCTCAGACCATTACCTGACCAGTCTCGGTTTTCTCCCTGAATCTACTATTTGCCCTCCTGGAATTATGACCCTTGGATTGTAACCTGAGTACACCTCTGTTTACTCTCTGTGATCATACTTGTCCTCCTATTCCTGGCTTTCCTGACTACTCTTCCGTCTGTGCTATCCATAAGTAGTGACTTGCATTACACAAATTCTGTCATTTTCCTTTGCCAAAAATTAGGTTTTCATCAGACAAAAAACACACATAGATGGAGCGGATGCATCAAAGTGACAACTGCTGCAGACAATACTCTATCAGGTGGTTGTCTACATTTTTGTTCTCCCCCCCAGGGCGGTCACAACTTTATTATTATTGTCCTCATTATATTTTATGCCATTTTCATGGGTCTATGAAATGTTTCAGATGTCAGTCCTTCCTGACACGTCAATCAGACACATTCCGTCCATGGTGGTCCGGCAGCTGGGACTCGAGGGGTCCCGTCACTACAGGAGCGGCTGCACATGCCCGTCATTGTAACTAATTAGAGTCTTAGGAACCTCCAAGTGCTACTTAAGTGAATGAATGGTTACATTGAATTCCAGCAGGAAAAGGGTTCTCTGGTGGCTCTGACAAAGGGGAGACGTAAGACGTTATTTCAAGATTTTCGGAGCTGAAAGGTCACCCAGAATCTAATGGACACCAGAGGAAAAAAGTTATCTCTACAGCGCTTATATTGCTGTCGGGAAGTGACTTTACTGTTATTTTTTATATTTAGGGTGAATTGCCATTATTCTAACATTCTGATTGGACAGTGCCCAGCCTGGAGAGTTTTTTTCAGCCTTCTGATTGGACAGTGCCCAGCTTGGAGAGTTTTTTTCAGCCTTCTGATTGGACAGTGCCCAGCTTGGAGAGTTTTTTTCAGCCTTCTGATTGGACAGTGCCCAGTTTGGAGAGTCTTTTTTTCAGCCTTCTGATTGGACAGTGCCCAGTTTGGAAAGTTTTTTTCAGCCTTGTGATTGGACAGTGCCCAGTTTGGAGAGCTTTTTTCAGCCTTTTGGACAGTGCCCTGTTTGGAGAGTCTTTTTTTCAGCCTTCTGATTGGACAGTGCCCTGTTTGGAGAGTCTTTTTTTCAGCCTTCTGATTGGACAGTGCCCTGTTTGGAGAGTCTTTTTTTCAGCCTTCTGATTGGACAGTGCCCAGCTTGGAGAGTTTTTTTCAGCCTTCTGATTGGACAGTGCCCAGCTTGGAAAGTTTTTTTCAGCCTTCTGATTGGACAGTGCCCAGTTTGGAGAGTCTTTTTTTCAGCCTTCTGATTGGACAGTGCCCAGTTTGGAGAGTCTTTTTTTCAGCCTTCTGATTGGACAGTGCCCAGTTTGGAAAGTGCTTTTAAGCCTTCTGATTGGACAGTGCCCAGTTTGAAGAGTTGTTTCAGTCTTCTGATTGGACAGTGCCCAATTTGGAGAGCTTTTTTTCGGCCTTCTGATTGGACAGTGCCCAATTTGGAGAGTTTTTTCAGCCTTCTGATTGGACAGTGCCCAGTTTGGAGAGTTTTTTCAGCCTTCTGATTGGACAGTGCCCAGCTTGGAAAGTTTTTTTCAGCCTTCTGATTGGACAGTGCCCAGTTTGGAGAGTCTTTTTTTCAGCCTTCTGATTGGACAGTGCCCAGTTTGGAAAGTGCTTTTAAGCCTTCTGATTGGACAGTGCCCAGTTTGAAGAGTTGTTTCAGTCTTCTGATTGGACAGTGCCCAATTTGGAGAGCTTTTTTTCGGCCTTCTGATTGGACAGTGCCCAATTTGGAGAGTTTTTTCAGCCTTCTGATTGGACAGTGCCCAGTTTGGAGAGTTTTTTCAGCCTTCTGATTAGACAGTGCCCAGTTTGGAGAGGTTTTTTTCAGCCTTCTGATTGGACAGTGCCCAGTTTGGAAAGGATTTTTTAGCCTTCTGATTGGACAGTGCCCAGTTTGGAAAGGATTTTTTAGCCTTCTGATTGGACAGTGCCCAGTTTGGAAAGTGTTTTTAAGCCTTCTGATTGGACAGTGCCCAGTTTGGAAAGTGTTTTTAAGCCTTCTGATTGGACAGTGCCCAGTTTGGAAAGTGTTTTTAAGCCTTCTGATTGGACAGTGCCAAGTTTGGAAAGTGATTTTAAGCCTTCTGATTGGACAGTGCCCAGTTTGAAGAGTTGTTTCAGCCTTCTGATTGGACAGTGCCCAGTTTGGAAAGTTTTTTTCAGCCTTGTGATTGGACAGTGCCCAGTTTGGAGAGCTTTTTTCAGCCTTTTGTACAGTGCCCTATTTGGAGAGTCTTTTTTTCAGCCTTCTGATTGGACAGTGCCCAGCTTGGAGAGTTTTTTTCTGCCTTCTGATTGGACAGTGCTCAGTTTGGAGAGCTTTTTTCGGCCTTCTGATTGGACAGTGCCCAGTTTGGAGAGTTTTTTCAGCCTTCTGATTGGACAGTGCCCAGTTTGGAGAGTTTTCTTTCAAGATCCAGTTCAAATAATCAACATGAAGGGTTCGTGCACACAAAGTTTTTTTTGGAGGAGTTTTTGAAGCAGAAGCTCAAATTTCAAAATGACCGAAAAACTTAAAGTTTCCTCTCAGTTTTTCTGCTCTGTAAACTCGGCAAAAAACTTTGGGTGCTCATAGTTGCACTTTTTTTTCCAACCAGGTGTATTTAGTAGGAAAAATGCACAAATGACTGAACATATGACCAGCAAAGGTTTTTTTCAGAATAGAAATGAATGAGAAAAGGCTTTGAAGGGGTTTTGTTACGTGATTTTTATTTTGAGCATTTCTGGGTTTGGACCTGCTCCAAAAAACTCTTTAGAAAACTATATCTGTGCATGGCCTTAGGCTATGTCCACATGGAATTTGTAAAACTCTGATGGAACCGCTGAGCTTTCCAAGGCAATAATGTGTCAAGAAAACCCCAGCGGTCATTTTCCTATAGCATCTTCACCGGCGACTTTCCAATGGTTTTGTGGTGGTTTCGCTGCGGTCCTTGCTCTTCCAAACAAAGCTGCCCAAAGAATAAACTTTTTACTTCTTTTAACCATTTCTATATCCTGAAGCAGTTAAAAGAAATGAGGTAAGACGGAACATGTGCACAGTAATGTCGTTTTTACGTTGCTGTGTATTTGTTAATTTTTTTGTGGCGCTTTTTCAGGTGGATACCAGGCAGAATCCACCTGAAAAAGCAGTTGTGTGCCAATACCATGAGGAAATGTTACACTGAGGTTTTTAGGAGCTTTTTTGAGCAAATCCTCTCCAATATCATCCTCAAAACCCCTCTTCTATCCATGTGTGCACACAATGTAATTTTCAGGCAGATTTTGCCAGCAAAGTGCTGCAAAAAAATAATTAGTGCGAAACAATGCAAAAACATTTTTGTGCATGTGTTTTTTGTTACTTTTAACTGCTTCAGGGTTTGGATACCGTGAAGGGGTTAAACAAAGTAATCTGTTCATTCTTTGGATGGCTTACTTTGGAAGTTTATAGTTGTAAGTTCAAATGAAAGATGCCGGAGTCAGCGCTGCTGCAAAAAAATAGCTGCAAAACTGCCAGTTAAAGCACCAGTAATCTCACAGAGGTTAGAAAACATGTGAAACTTGCCTATGTGGCACGGGTGACAGACAATCATGCGATTTCTGGCCATAGAAGGTCACAGCATTTGACTGCACAGAATGCTCTTTGACTTTCCATTGTTCCTGCTGTCAGTATTCATTGTAATAGGTTGCTTTCCTGCTACATTTTAATTGCTCCCCCTTTTGGACCCAGTGGGCACTCGCCTTCTACCCAGCTGCTGATTATCAGTATTGTCTTGGTGCCTAAATACTCCCTTCTTCTCTAGACTGGTGCTGGTGAAATTATTCAGTTCATTCAAGCTCTGGTTGCAAGCAGGTGGCTTGCTCTCATCTGTAGTATCGTTGCTGAACATCTACCTGAGTCATCTGTGGATAAGTAGTTCATGTTTTTGTGTCCTCCTTGTGTCTTCTGTAGTGTTTAGTGGTGTTGATGAAGAGCTCATCCCACCCGTTCCCTATTTAGGGTCCAGCACTAGGGATACCTAGGGTCAGAAATCTGGCTCAGTGCATAGGTGTGGAACCTATCTAGGGTGGTGAGGGACCCCAGGGACCAGCAGTAGGTTTGGTCAGGGGTCACCATCTTCCCCTTCCCTAGACACAGGGTTTCCCTTATCTTACTTCCCCGTACCTAGGATGACAATAGACTGCCGACTCAGTCCTAAATCCACAATGAGAAAACTGATGGCACTTTCTAATAGACAAATGTGAACAGGTGCAAACTGAATATGTAATACACTCTAAGAAATCGAAAAACATACTGATAGGGAATTTAGATTGTGAGCCCCAATGGGGACAGGGTTGCCATTGTATGTAAAGCGTTATGGAATTAATAGTGCTATATAAATGAATAAATATTATTATTATTATTATTATTATTTTAACAAATACACTGCTGCACTCTAAGACTCTAAGGTATGCAAACATTGAGTATAAGAATTTGGAAATTCATTACTCCTAAGAAAATAAATTTAAAAATTGAGACACTTAAGCGGGCTTTACACGCTGCGACATCGCTAATGCGGAGTCGTTGGGGTCACGGAATTTGTGACGCACATCCGGCCGCATTAGCAATGTTGCTGCGTGTGACACCGATGAGCGATTTTGCATCGTTGCAAAAACGTGCAAAATCACTCATCGGTGACATGGGGGTCCATTCTCGATTATCGTTACTGCAGCAGTAAAGATGTAGTTCGTCGCTCCTGCGGCAGCACACATCGCTCCGTGTGACGCCGCAGGAACGAGGAACCTCTCCTTACCTGCCTCCCGGCCGCTATGCAGAAGAAGGAGGTGGGCGGGATGTTCCGGCCACTCATCTCGGCCCCTCCGCTTCAATTGGGCAGTGACTTAGAAAGGAGGCGGTTCGCCGGTCACAGCGACGTCGCCGGGCAGGTAAGTATGTGTGACGGGTCTGCGCGATGTTGTGCGGCACGGGCAGCGATTTGCCCATGTCGCACAACAGATAGGGGCGGGTACCCACGCTAGCGATATCGGTACCGATATCGCAGCGTGTAAAGTAGCCTTAAGGCTCTGTGCGCACTAGTGCGTTTTACCTGCGGATTTACCCGCGGATTTGCCGCGGAAATTTCTTGAGAAATGTCTACAATCTTTGTGCAGACATTTCCCAGCAAATTCTATGAGAAAAAAAAATAGCTGTGCGCACTGTGCGGATTTTTCTCAAGAAATTTCCTTGAGAAGAATTTCTCGAGAAAATTTGTTGAGAAAATGAGCATGTCAATTCTTTTCCGCAGGTACCCTGCGGATTTCGGCAGTACAGCCTGCAAAATCCGCAGGGAACCACCCGCGGGAAAATCGCGGCAAATTCGCGGCTATTCTGCGGCTAATCCGCGGCAAATCCGCATGCGGATTTGGTGCGGATTTTTTCCGGAGGTCCGGAAATCTTTCACTCCCAGAAGTTTCTCAAGAAATTTTCTTGAGAAACTTCACATTTCTAGTGCGCACATAGCCTAAGTGCATAAAAAGGCCAGTTTTAAGTGAGCCCAACCGCCTGCGTTAAGGCGTATCTCTTTTGCTGGGTCCCTACATAAATGCCTCTACCCGGGCTGAACAGCCTACAAATTTATGGGGAAACCTGCTAATAGGATTTTATCTTGTATTCTCATTTATGATGGCGGTAAGGAATGATGGATTCTAGACCTTGCGTCAGGTGCCCTTTAAGAGTCTCCGCCATCTGCGCCCGAACGCGTCAGCTAGAACAATAAAACCAATTTGACCCTCGATGTGTCCAATATGAAGGGAACACGTCTCCCTCTCGATGATTCTGTCCTTCGCTACATTAACACATGGAAATGATGATGTTGTCTTTATGGAGCGAGACGAGACCCCCGGAGCGCGGCTGTCACCCCTTCTCATCATTGACCTGATTATAGGTGTGACGGTCAGTCAGCTGAACTGAGAAATTAGACTGCAGTCTGGTGGAAATCGTCAGGATAAACATCTCACGCTCGCGGTGAAGTGTCTGACAGTCGGTCTCGCGGGGAATTGTCTGCAGCGTTTTTTCCTGAGCTCTGAAGGCTTCTAATGTCAGGTGAGAGAGGCAATTACACAGTCATTAGGCGAGCTATCATCACATCATCTCCGAGCTCGACAGGTAGGAACGTTCCCCGAGATCAGGACGATGCGGCTCTCATCTGAAATAAATCACATTATATATGAACCGTTTTCTATTCAAGACAATGTCAAAGAGAAGAGTTTTATGGGGTTATTCCCCCCCCAAAAAACAAGTCCTCAAGATAAGGGTTAATTTGCTGATTACAACTAGTGAGATCCCCAGTGATCCAGAGAAGAGGGCTCTGTAGCCCCATCCTAAATATGGCAGAAGTGCGCATGCTCGGTCTCTGCTCCATTCATTGTTTACGAGACTATAGCGGGCTTTACACGCTGCGACATCGCTAGCGATAGCACCCATCCACATTGGTGGCGCGTCACTGGGTGATCGCTGCTGTAGCGAACAATATCGCTACGGCAGTGTCACATGCAATTACCTGTTCACCGACGTTGCTGTGGCCTCCGAACAATCTCACATTTAAGGGGGCGGTTCGTGCGGCGTCACAGCGACGTCACTAAGCGGCCGCCCAATAGAAGCGGAGGGGCGGAGATGAGCGGCCGGAACACCCCGCCCACCTCCTTCCTTCCTCATTGCCGGCGGCTGCAGGTACGATGTTGTTCCTCGCTCCTGCGGTGTCACACGTAGCGATGTGTGCTGCCGCCGGAACGACTACAACCTGCGTCCCAAACGAGGAACGATTTTTTAAAAATGAACGACGTGTACACGACCAACGATTTGACACCTTTTTGCGATCGTTACTGATCGCAAAAAGGTGTCACACACGACGACATCGCTAACGAGGCCGGATGTGCGTCACCAACACCGTGACCCCGACGATATCTCGTTAGTGATATCGTTGTGTGTAAATGGGCCTTCACTCTAGCAGGCCCGTAGACTATGCATGGAGCAGAGGCCGAGCATGAGCATCTCCTCTTCATTCATCGTTTATGGCACTGTCTCTAAAGGCTACGTCACACTAAGCAACATCGCTAGCAACATCGCTGCTGAGGCACAACTTTTGTGACGTTGCTAGCGATGTTGCTGTGTGTGACATCGAGCAACAACCTGGCCCCTGCTGTGAGGTCGTTGGTTGTTGCTGAATGTCCTGGGCCATTTTTTAGTTGTTGCTCTCCCGCTGTGAAGCACAGATCGCTGTGTGTGACAGCGAGACAGCAACAACTAAATGTGCAGGGAGCAGGAGCCGGCTTCTGCGGACGCTGGTAACCAATGTAAACATCGGGTAACCAAGAAGCCCTTTCCTTGGTTACCCGATATTTACCTTCGTTACCAGCGTCCGCCGCTCTCACTGTCAGTGCCGGCTCCTGCTCTGTGCACACGTAGCCGGAGTACACATCGGGTAATTAACCCGATGTGTACTCTGGCTAGGAGTGCAGGGAGCCAGCGC